>NW_017202916.1:0-6212 GCF_001704415.2 Capra hircus
TTCTCTACCGTCTGGAACACACAGAGATTCACAGAGTTGGATAGAGAAGAGATGGGGGATAAAAGAGACAGAGGCCACCTGGTGGAGAAAAAGGAGAGTCCAGAGGAGGAGAGAGTGGTCAAGCCAGTAATCTCGCTCTCAGGTAAACTTGGGTAGTGAAGTTTGGGTTTTTAAATGTACAAAATTGACAACAAAAACCTAAGAGCAAAGATTAAAAATCTAGAGTAGAGTTGGATTTTCAAAGATACAATATTAAAAGAAAAGCAGAAGGAAAAAGGAAGAAAGAAAAAAATTATTAAAAAACAAACAAACAAACAAAAGAAAAAAAAAACACACCAACAACCATCCAAAGAGTATATATGGTGTTTGCCTTAAAAAAAATAAAAATAGGTTAATAGAAAATAAAAATTAGAGAGAAATAGAAGACTTAACAATTTAAAAAAGCTAGAAAAAAGAAAAAAAAAACAAAAAAGCAAAAAAAAAAAAAAAGGAATGATTTTAAAAATATTAAAAATATATCTAGCCCTTCTCTGATGTTATGGGCCCATGTGGCTCACTTCCAAGGTGGTTCCCTCTGTTTAACTTCTTCTGTTTGCTGGTTTTTTAGGCTCACTAGTTCAGTCACGCTGTGGGGAGGGGGGATGCTGCAAACAAACAGCACTGTCGTGTGCACCACACGCATCTCAGCCCCACTTGACCTGTCCTTTCTCGTGGCACACAAACCACTCCGGCTCTACGATGCTCAGCGGGGAACCGTCTGGGGCCGGCCCTAGGCTGCGTGCACTTCCCTGGTCCAAGCCGCTCAGGTTCGGCGCTCAGGCAGCCCTCAGAGGCACAGATTCAGCTGGGACTGCGCTTTGTGCCCTTCCCAGGTCCGAGTAGCTTAGGAGTTTGGCGAGCGCGATCGCCGCGGCTTGTCACCTTTTCCGCCGCTGCCGCCTCAGCTCTCTGGGTGGACCGCTGGTGCACCCCGTGAGGCAGACTGTGACTGTCCAGCACCCCCAGAAGTCTTAGCAAAGGAGCTGCTTGCAGTTAGGTAAGTAAAGTCTCTCCGGGTCTGCAATTGCCCCTTTCCAGTCCTTACGGCTCTGGCTGCCTGTCCCCGGCGGGGGATGGTCTGCAGCTGGCTTTTTCCGTTCCGTCCTTTGTTCTGTGCTCCGGGTCCTGGCGGTGTCTTATGTTCGAGTTTTTCGCGTGGTAGCTATCTCACAGTCTGGTTTGCTAGCCCAAGCTAGATCGTTCTGGTTGCGCTTGGGGCGTTCCTGCCCGATTCTTACAAGGCTCTGCAGCCCGCGCCTCCCGCGCGTCCCTGCCCTGCCCCCACTTCCCAATGGTGGATGCAGGCGTCTGTGCTGCTTTTCCGCTGGGGGAGTTACTGGTGGGCTTGTAATCTCTTGGTTTTAATTATTTATCTATTTTTCCTTCCTGTTATGTTGCCCTCTGTGTTTCCAAGGCTCGCCACAGACTCAGCAGGGAGAGTGTTTCCTGGTGTTTGGAAACCTCTCTTCTTAAAATTCCCTTCCCGGGACGGGCTTCCCTTCCCAGGACGGAGCTCCCCTCCCCACCTCCTTTGTCTCCTTTTCGTCTTTTATATTTTTCCCTACCTGTTTTTGAAGACAATGGTCTGCTTTTCTGGTTGCCTGATGTCCTCTGCCAGCCTACAGAAGTTGTTTTGTGGAGTTTGGTTGGCGTTGAAATGTTCTTTTGAGGAATTTGTGAGGGAGAAAGTGATCTTCCCGTCCTATTCCTCCGCCATCTTTCCCCTATAATCGCACTAGTTACTTTTAAAAAAAACTTTTTAATTTTATATTGGAGCATAATTAATTAACAATGTTTGTGATAGTTTCAGGTGGACAGCAAAGAGATTCAGTTATAACACCACACATATATCATTTCTATACATATATCTATTTTTCTCAAATTATTTCCCCATGTAGATTGTTACGTAGTATTGAGAGTTTCCTGTGCTATATAGTAGGTCCTTGTTGGCAGGCCAGTAGTAGTTTTGAAGAGATTTGGAAATAAAGAAAAAGGAGAACTTAATGCTTACTGCAATCAGGTTATTGCAGGAAGTTCTATTGGTCATTTTATAGGGATGCTTGGTTGGCACCAAGGACCATGAGCAAGTTGGATTTTGCTTTAATGACCCAAAGAAGTTCTAGAAGAAGAAGTAAAGACAAGACCAGGACATACCAAACCCAAATAAAGCATTTTATTTCTAGGTGGAGTATTGGGTTCCATCCTGCAGTGTAGGATTCTAATTTAGGAGCTTGCCCATACTTAGAAGAGCCTTGAATACTCATTCCTTCAGAATAGGCTGCTCCAAGGCAGGGTTTAAAATTTTTGTTTGTTTGTTTTCTTTTGAGTCTTACACCCAGTTTCATCCTACTGTGTTTTATCATTCGGGTAATGAAGAAATGTGCATCCGAGGAAAATCAAGTCAAGGTGAGAAATATTTTGAGTTCTCCCTCAGGCCCAGGCTTCCTGTGTCTCCCTCCAAGTCTTCTAGATGAGTAGAAGTCTTCTAGTCTAGTCTTCTAATTTATAAACTCTGAACACTGTTTGAAAGAGAATTCAAACTAAATCCGGTGCCTGAGAGAAAGAGGCAAGATCCACCATGGCGCATCA
This sequence comes from Capra hircus, assembly GCF_001704415.2. Lineage (NCBI taxonomy): Eukaryota > Metazoa > Chordata > Mammalia > Artiodactyla > Bovidae > Capra > Capra hircus. The sequence continues at coordinate 2,629 of NW_017202916.1, forward strand.
TGATGTAAATTCTGTGCTCAAATAAATCCACTGGACTTAGGTGCACTGAGCCAGTAGTAGCCCCCATGGAATGATATCTTTACAGTAAGAAAACCTGTGATGTATATTCATTGAAATTTGTAATTACTGGACTGTCACAGAATTTTTTAAAAAATTAAATTTTTAGACCAATTTTAACATTGTAGAATTATTGTGAAGATAATATAGAAAGTTTGGTAACTAAAACCCATGCTTTAGTCACGTTTATTGTTTTCCTTTCCTGTTCCTTTCCTGCTTCAGGATCCCACCCATGATACCATGTTACACTTTGTGATCAAGAATCCTTAATCCATCTTCACTATGACAGTTATTCAGAATTTCCTCTGTTCTGCTCATCTGGAGAGTTCAAGGAGTTAAGGTCTTTTGTTAGAATGTCCCACAGTTGAGATTTGTCTGAGATTTTTCTTCCAGTTAGACAGGCGGTAATATATTTTGTGAAAAAACCACAGATATAAAGTACCATTCTCATATATCACATCAATAAAACTCAGCATTGTTGATGTTGAGTTCAGATGCTCAGTTGTGTCAGACTCTTTGTGACACCATGGACTGCATCACGCCAGGCTTCCCTGTCATTCACCAACTCCTGGAGCTTTCTCAAACTCATGTCCACTGAGTTAGTGATGCCATTCAACTATCTCATACTCTGCCATCCCCTTCTCCTTCTCCCTTCAATCCTTCCCACAATCAGGGTCTTACCTAATGAGTCAGTTCTTTACATCAGGTAGCCAAAGTATTGAAGTTTCAGCTTCAGCATCCAGTCTGTCCACTTGAATATTCAGGACTGATTTCCTTTAGGACGACTGGTTGGATCTCCTTGCAGTCTAAAGGACTCTCGAGAGTCTTCTCCAACACCACAGTTCAAAAAGCATCATTTCTTCAATGCTCAGCTTTCTTTATAGTCCAGCTCTCACATCCATACATGACTACTGGAAAAACCATAGCTTTGACTAGATGGACATTTGTTGGCAAAGTAACATCTCTGCTTTTTAATATGCTGTCTAGGTTGATCATAGCTTTTCTTCCAAGGAGCAAGTGTCTTTTAATTTCACAGCTGCAGTCACCATCTGCAGTGATTTTGGAGCCCCCAAAAGTAAAGTGTGTCACTGTTTCCATTGTTTCTCCATCTTTTTGCCATGAAGTGATGGGACCAGATGCCATGATCTTAGTTTTCTGAATGTTGAGTTTTAAGCCAACTTTTTCACTCTTCTCTTTCACGTTCATCAAGAGGTTCTTTAGTTCTTCACCTTGTGCCAAAAGGGGTGGTGTCATCTGAGTATCTAATGTTAGTGATATTTCTCTTGGCCAATCTTGATTCCAGCTTGTGCTTCATTCAACCCTGCATTTCACATGATGTACTCTGCATATAAGTTAAATAAGCAGGGGTGACAATATACAGCTTGATGTACTCCTTTCCTTGATTTGGAACCAGTCTGCTGTTCTATGTCCTGTTCTAAGTGCTGCTTCTTGACCTGCATACAGATTTCTCAGAAGACAGGTAAAGTGGAAAGTGAAAGTCTTTCAGTCATGTCTGACTCATTGTGACCCATGGACTCTACAGTCCATGGAATTCTCAAGGCGAGAACACTGGAATGGGTAGCCTTACCCTTCTCAACCCAGGAATTGAACCCAGGTCTCCCTCATTGCAGGCAGATTCTTACCAGCTGAGCCACCAGGGAAATCTGAAGGCAGGTAAGGTGGTCTGGTATTCCCATCACTTGAATTTTCCACAGTTTGTTGTGATACAAACAGTCAACAGCTTTGGCATAGTTAATAAAGCAGAAATAGATGTTATTCTGGAACTCTCTTGCTTTTTCGATGATCCAATGGATGTTGGCAATTGCTGGTTCCTCTGCCTTTTCTTAACATTGTTGATGTTAACCTTGACAAACACAACTTGCAGTAATGTTTGTCAAGTTTTTCTACTGTAAAGTCACTCCCTTTCTTCTTTTCATACTGTACTCTTTGGAAAAAGGTCATTGTTTGCAGCCCATACTTAAAATATAGGGATTTATTTTCATCTCCTTCAGGTGGAATGTCTATATATATTATTTGGAATTCTTCTGTACAGAATTTCTTTCTTTTTTTCTTTTTCTGTCTCATGTCATTAATTTACATCAGTTTGAATTCATGAACTTTTTTTTTTAATATTTTGGGTTATAATCCAATACTTTAATTTTTTGCTCAAATTGTTCCAGCTTTGGCCATGAGCAGCTCTTTCAGCATCCATCTGATACACTCCCATCATTGTGTTTCTTTGAGCGCTTCCTTACTTTCTGACACTTCAAGATGCTCTAAGCTCATCATGTAAGATTTAGGCAGGAAATATACAACCAACATTTCTGTAAAGAACTTTGGGTCTTATTATTGGAGAATGGTATTCTAAACCAAAATTTGGGTGCTAAGTTTGTTCCTTGTTGTTTGGACTCTCATTGCTTTTAGCCTCTTTCAGCTAACAGAACAAGAAAGCTATTTCTATATGGAACCATCTTTATTTATGTTAAGCTGAACATCAGTTTATAGTGATGCCTCCTATTCTAATTCATTACCATATAGAACAGTTCAGCTTCCCCCTTTTTGCTTATTTGTAACCTCCCACTCTGTCATCCATCTAGCACCCATTTGTTGTTCAGTCTCAGTATGATATATACAGCAGTCATTTTGGAATTGTTAAGCTGTGTCTTCACAGGAAATAACTCTATCAACTGGGGCACAATGTCAACCACAGTTCCTTTTGCCTTTCTTCTTTCTGAAGCTACTCAGGTCAGCACTTTATTTTTCCACCTCCTTCACTGAAGCTGTCTCTACCTTGATCTCCTAAATGAATTTAAAAAAAATTGAATGAAATTCACTCTTTGCACTGTGAAGTTCTTTGGATTTTGACAGATGCTCAGTGTCTCATATTATACAATACAGTATCATACCACTCAAAAAATAATTTTACCACTCAAAAAAATCCTCTATGCTTTACCTGTTCAACCCCCTCCTCCCACCACCACTAAACACCTGGCAAATGCTGTTCAGTTTACTGTCGCTGTAGTTTTGCTTTTCCAGAATGTTCTAAAATTTGGATGATACTGTACAGCTGACCCTTGGACAACATGGGTTTTGAACTGCGTATGTCTACTCATACACCTATTTCACTCTTCAGTAAAAATATACAGTCTAGACTTTGTATCTGCAAATCGAACCAATCTGTAGTTGGTTGAATCTGAGGATGTGAAACCAGAAGATATGAAACATTTTTTTCGTGGATTATGCTAATGGTATTTCATTTAATTTCTCATCACCAAACCCAAGGTCATGTAGATTTTTATGTTAGTTTTCTTCAAGAAAATGAAAGCTTTGAACTTTACATTTAGGTACATGATACATTCAGAGCTCATTTTTGTGAAAGGTCAGTGTCTGGATTCATTTTTTGGCTTTTGTGAATGATCAGTTATTTTAGCCACCATCTTTTACTATTTTTTCCTTGAATTCTTCACTTTCGCTGAAATTAGACCATAAACCGTAGTAGGTGATTTTTTTTATTAACCGAAAGAAGT
>NW_017202917.1:0-6212 GCF_001704415.2 Capra hircus
GGCCAGCAGGATCCTGCAGGCTTGGTGCAGTTCCTAAGATGGGACTAGAACTAGAAAGGCTTTATCTAGCAGAAGCCCAAGTAAATACAGAACAAATGACTTGCCCCAAAGGAAATTATGCTTGGTTCTCACACCAGAGAGAAAATTCTTCCAACAAGCTTTTTAAATGTTAATATTGATTGAGTACCTACTCTGTGTCAGTCATTATGGGAAAGATTGCATGCATGTTCTCAGTATCCTCAAATACAACTGAACAGATGAGGAAGCTAAGGCAGAGAATAGCTTGGTAATTTGTCCAAGGTCACATAACCTGCCCTTCTTGCAGGTTTCATCTTTTCTCAACCTGAGGTTGTTCAATGCGCAATGAAATGGAGGAAACATTCCTCATGAGATGTTGAGAAGGAACATCCTCGACCCCCACCATAGGGTCCTGCTTGGAGGAGGTGTGCCTGCTAGTAAAAATCTAGTCTGGTGCTGGGAGTGTGGGTGACCTTCCTGACGCCAATACAGCTGTACAGGTTACCTGGACAAAGCAGCATTAGCCTCAATTTTCTTCAGGAATTCAGTCAGGAGAAGCAGTTCCTCTCTGCTCAGTATGTCCCAGAGACTCTCAGCAACGTCCTCAAAAAAGATCTCAATATCTAGATGAAAGGAAAGGGAATGAGGTTAGAAGAGTTTGTGAAGAGAAAAAGGGAAAGTGTTAGTCGCTGAGTCTTATTTGACTCTTTGTGACCCCGTGGGCTGTAGCGCCAGGCTCCTCTGTCCCATGGGGTTCTTCAAGCAAGGATACTGGAGTGAGTAGCATTGCCTCCTCCAGGGGATCTCCCAACCTAGGGATAAAATCCAGATCTACCACATTGCTGGCAGATTCTTCACTGTCTGAGTCACTGGGAAACGCAGAGATTTTGTGGTGGATCATAAATGGTATTGGGTAGCTTTTTTTTTTTTTTTTAACCCTGTGTAACCTGGGGAGGGCTCACAGATTTTTGACAATCCACTCTAGAACAGGTATCTAGATCACCATGGCAACAGAAGTTGAAGAGAGCTATTGAGTTTTTTTAAATTTGGTGGACCCGAAGTGCTGAAACTCCAGTCGGATGTTGCTGTACCAATTCTGAAAGACCACCAGGTTCCAACAAAGTCCAAGCATGTGGTGTAAACCCAGTGGACGCATATATCCGCTCTGGCACTCACAGTATAAAACCACTTCTACCGTATACTCCTAGCTGAGATGTGGCTGGGATAGTAGAAGCTGCTGGAGAGATTGTATCTGCTTTCAAGAAAGGTGATATTCACTACCAGGACGGTCTCTGGGGGCTACACCGAGTTTGCTCTGGAAGCCCTTCACACTGTTTACACACTTCCCCAAAAAACTGGACTTTAAACAAGAGCTGCCATCAGCATCTCATGTTTTACTGCTTATCGAGTCTGCTCCACAGTGTCTGTGTGAAAGCTGGAGAAAGTGTTCTGGGCAGGTGGAGGAGCTGGAAGAGCAGCATGCCACATGGTTAGAGCTTATGGCTTAAAGATTTTTGGGCACAGCTACTACTGAGGAAGGACAAAAGATTGCTTTTCCAAAATGAAGCCCACAAAGTGTTTAATCCCAAAGAAGCTAATAATATTGATAAAACTAAGAAATCTGTTGGTAAGAAAGAGTTGATATGATTATTGAAATGTTTGCTAATGTCAAACTTAGCGAAGATTTAAATTTTTTGTCACATGGAGGAAGAGTAATAGTTGTTGGCCGCAGAGGTCCTATTAAAATAAACCCACAGGATCCGTAACAAAGGAATCTAGCATAAGAGGAGTAGCTCTCCCTTCATCCTCCAAGGAGGAATTCCAGCAGTTTGCAGCAGCCCTCCAAACCGGAATGAATTGGTTAGTTGAGACTAGTAATAGGTCCCCAATATTCACTGGAGAAGGTGGCCAGGCTCGTGAAGATATCATTCACAGCAGTGGGGCCACAGGAAAAATGATTCTTCTCTAAAATCATTAATCCTTCCATTGATTTCCTGTGTAATTAAGAGGTTTCTTACCTTAGTTTTATGTACACTGCATTTGCTCTGCTTAGCAATCGTTTGATTCAGTGAGTTTCTTCTATTAAAAAAAATATTTATCTTAGGATTCATAGGCGTTGGAGTGCAGTTTATTTTAGAGCTGGGAATATTCTTATGCCTTCTACCTCTCATCAAGGAATAGTGGGAAATAGGATGTTAGTGGTCACTTGGCTCTGGAGGACATTACAGAAATTCCTAACCAATGCTTATCATGAATTCCATACCTTTGCCTAAAACATGCTGATTCAAAATAGGACTCTTGATTCCCAAGCCTACTTCTCTTTACAAAGGTTCTTTAGTCTCTGATTAGCCCAGAACTATACTGGACTCTGACAATTCTCTGAACTAAATGAGACCCTTTTCTAAACTAATCTCATAAAGATCTACAGGTGTCTCAGAAGGGCAAGATAAACCATGTCCAGAGAAATCTGTTAGTTTTCCAATATTCCCAGTATTTTATGCTATTCACTAGGTTAGTCACTGACTACCAATGATCCACGTACTCTCTGAGGACATCAGCCTTCTCTCTGGTATAATATGATACTACGTGCGTAGTTGGGCTTCCCAGGAGGCGCTGGTGGTACAGATTCTGCCTGCCAGCGCAGGGGATGTAGGAGATGTGGGCTTGACCCCTGGGTCAGGAAGATCCCCTGGAGAAGGGCGTGGCAACCCACTCCAGTATTCATGCCTGGAGAATCCCAAGGACAGAGGGGCCTGGCGGGCTACATACAGTGCATAGGGCTGCAAAGAGTCGCACAGGACGAAGTGACTTAGCGCATCAGGTGCATGGTTTCCACATATGTATGCACTGATTGGTTCATCTTGTTTCTAGCCACATGAAGGCTTTCAAGTTACAAATGGCACGTGCCACAGCCTTCTCCAACTATTACCTGGGGCCTCCTGGATCAAAGATCCTCAATATGAGGGTAAGCAGAACATGCTGCCTCAGCAATTTAGGGTCTGTGTCCCTGGCCAGCTCAAAGCAGTCTGAACAGAATTGCCACCCTTTTTCCCTAGTAGCCATATTCTCCTAAATGAAAAGGGGGAAATAAAGGACTACAGTCAGGGAGGAAGGACAGGGGTCCCCACGTGGCAGGAGGAAATAAACTGCTAGTGGCAGACGTTTCCCCCTTATCTACATGAGATTAAAACGCTCCTTGTAATCCTGTGTTGCCATGACGCTACCTGGTGCCCCCTGAACTTAACTTTTTCTCAGACCTTGAGCTAACCAATGTGTATTTCTCATGGAAATGTTTTTCTTAAGCTGTGTTATTGAAACTATTCTTTTGCTTGGAAATCTGCCTTTCTTCAAGATTCATGTCAATTGTTTTATGGCCAGAGGTGAGTCCCCTTGTGCCATTCTATCTCAAAATGCACGTTGTGGGAGAGGAGCCCGGTACAGCACTCTCTGTCTGAGGCATTTCTTTTATCCGATCAGCAGCTTGCTATCAGGTATATAATGCCTTGCTAAAAACTAGCAAGGGGGCACTCTCTCTGTCCCCTTCTGAAGTCCTTGTTAGAAGCTTTCTCTACCCCATTTACACTTTAATAAAAACTCTACTACAAAAGAGCTCTGAGTGATCCAGCCTTGTCTCTGGCTCCAGGTTGAAGTCTTCTCTTTGGAGGCCAAGGATACCAAATTCGCTCACAACTCATAGAAGTAACCTTTCAGAATTGTATCTATGTGTGACAGGGATCGTATATTTTTATTTAAATTAATAAACAAAGTTTATGCCTTAAGAATGATCTGCTTTTGTTATCATAATATGATAACTGAAACAACTTCTAGAGCAAAATTTTAAAAAAATGCTATTTAGTATAAATTGTTGAAATTCATCTTCCTGAGTAGTGATCACCTGGGCACTGTTGGTAGAGTCACCGGGGGTTATGGATAGAACTGCTTTTCCCATCATCACCCTCCAATTTATATGTTGAAGCTTTAACCCCCAGTGACTGTATTTGAAGACTGGGCCTTTAAAGAGGCAATTGAGGTAAAATGAAGTCGTAAGTGTGAGCCCCTAATCCAATAAGAGTGTTGTCTTTATTAGAAAAGAAGACACCAGATTCTCTCTCTTCCTGCCCCCTCCTCCAGAGGAAAGGCCATGTGAAGACACAGTTAGAGGGCAGCTAAGAATTGCAAGCCAGGCGGAGAGGTCTCACCAGAAACCGCCACTACCTTGATGATCTTGGGCTTCCAACCCTCCAGAATCATTATCTAATCCTGGGATTTAGATGTCTTCAGGAATCTACAATTATAATTTTTAGAAAGAGAATGAGGGCTTTCTAGGGTGTTACAGTGGTAAAGAATTCGCCTGTCAATGCAGGAGACACAGGAGTCGTGGGTTTGATCCCCGGGTTGGGAAGATCACCTGGAATAGGAGATGGTAACCCACTCCCAGTATTCTTACCAGGAAAATCCCAAGAACAGAGGAGTCTGGTGGGCTATAGTCCCTGAGGTCGCAAAGAACTGAACACGACTGAACCAATGAGCCCGTGCGCACACTCACAGAGAAAGAATCCAGGCGTGTGTGATTTGTGAGTTCCTGCTGCCAGCAGAGACTGGCAGCACCCTGCACATGCGTGCTCCATGTTTTGGCAGTGAAACAAAAGAATATTCACATGAAATGGGATAAATAATATAATGAAAATAACTAACCTCGGATCAGTACAGGGCAAGATCACTGCTCAAATGAGTGACCAAATCCCTGTGTGATTTCAGGGATCTAGAGGTTACGGAACTGAAGGTAAGACATAGGCAACTAGGATATATATATATATATGGGGGGCTGGGACACGATGTAGGATGTGTTCCCTGGTACATGAACACACGGAGGCATTATTCTTATTTCACAGAAGAACGTGAGACTCAGACAGGAAAGGACAGCCCAAGGTCAGTGAGCAGAAAGCTCAGAGGTGGAACCCAAGGTCAAGTGTCAGACACTTCTTGGACATGACTTTGAATCCCCCTTAATTTAAACTCCTGTGATTTCTTCATTCTGCGACATAGGGATTTTTCCAACTAAATTTGGTGGTGAGTATGCTGCAGCTGGAGAAGAGAGCATGGCAACCCACTCCAAATTCTTCCCTGGAGAATCCCATGGACAGAGGACCCGGCTGGGCTGCAGTCCATGGGGTTGCAAAGAGTCAAAACGATTGAGCAACTAAGCAGAGACTACAGCAGCACACTGCAGCATACACAGAAGTAGAAGTGCAGTGTTGTTCACATGAAACTTCTAGAACATGATAAACCAATGTTACTTAATTTTAAAAAAGGTTTAAGACCACCCACCATTGAGTAAGACCACTATGTGAGAGGATCCTAATCGCAGACACTCAGAATGGGCAGGGGAGGGGATCCACCAGCTGAAGGAGAGGTGGAATCAGATGTGACCTTTGTGAACAACCCTGTCACCCCTCCCCTCCAGGTGGGGGTGGCAAAGGTAGACTAGGGTTCAGTTCACTGTCCGCTGAGTCTTGCAGAGCGGCTGGGCAGGCGGCAGGGTGAGAGCTGAAGAATGGTGTCTGTGGTGGTGCCCCAGGCTCTGGGAGCAGGAGGAGGCTCAGGCAAAGGGAGACGGGCAGGAGGAGCTCCAGGGATGCTGGGGGACCCCCCTTGCTGCCCTGCCTGGCCTTGGGGACTCCCTCTGCTCTCCCCCTCCCCATGGGCTGTCCTGGCTTCATTTCTGAGTCACTTGCGGAGGGGCAGTGGGGAGGAAGTGATCACCTTGAAAGTGGCTCCCCAAGGAGAGGACTGGGAAAGAGGATCTGTGGACACACCCTCATTGGGGGAATTATACGTGACCCCTGGGGAGCTCCAGGATACATATCCATCCCCTTCTTGGTTCTTGATTCCTCTGTATGTTAACTCTGCCTGGAGCCACCACCCTCAATTCTAGGTCACAAGTAGGAACTGCCCCAGAGAAGAGGCAGCCGATTGCCTGGGGGGTAGATGTTAAAGCTCGTGGTGGCAGCAGCAAGGTTTCACAGATGTCCCTTCAGTTCTTTGTCTGAATCAGGCTTGAAGGAGGTCTGGCTTCACCCTTGGGGATGAGAAAAATGGATGGTGCTCCATCACCAGTGAGCAGTGGCTGCAGAGAGCAGTGAGGGCAATGTCTCTGGTGGGTTCCCCTGGGATGGCCACCAGTGCCACAAGGA
>NW_017202918.1:0-6211 GCF_001704415.2 Capra hircus
TCCCCATGCGAGTTGCTCGGGGACTTCTCGGGATTCCTCTCCCGTTGATGCTGGGGCCTAAAACCTTGTGTGGAGTCATTGCCGGAACCTGAGGATTCCTCTCCAGTGCTGACATGGATCTTGGGGTTACTTCTGGAGTCTCCCCAGGGAGTCAGTCCTCATCTCGAGTGGGGGCATGCACGTGCGCTTTCCTCCCGAGCTGTTGCAGCAGTGTCACGCTTCCCTTCGCGTGGATCAAGGGATCAGGGGCTTTCCCTCGAGGCTTTCCACGAGGCCTTCCCACCGAGGGCTTTCCCACAGGGCTGTCCACGTGCCACCATGGTGTGAGTCGATCCTCGGCTTGAAAGTCGAGGCAGTGCAGGGAAAACAGGTTTCCCTGGAATGGACTGAGACATCTGGGGGACTCTGGGAATGTGGCACAACCCTGGAGTTCCTCTCGCCTTTCCTGTGGAGTGCGCCTCCACTTGAGATGCGACGGGAACGCCGGGAATTCTTTCCCGACCACGCAGGGAAGGGATCCCTCCTCTCGAGCTAGCAGGCAGACACGGGGCTCCTCTGGATGGGCAGAACTCTCGTGCTTCCTCTCTCGTGGAGACGGGTACATCGGGGAACTTCTTGAGTTGCAGCAAGGGTGTGAAGGTCCCTTGGAGTTCCAGATGTTAGATGTGATAAACCTCGAGACGCCTCATTGGAAATGGGCCTCATCTCGCCTGGAGGAGAGAACCCCCTGGATTTTCTTGAGTTGCGGAGGGGCTCTCGACTTACGACGGGGACCTCAGGGACCCGCTCTGGTGGCCTCAGGAAAGGCCAGTCCCCATGCGAGTTATTCGGGGGCGTCTCGGGGGCTTCTCGGGTTTCCTCTCCTGTTGATGCTGGGGCCTAAGACCTTGTGTGGAGTCAGTGCGGAACCTGAGGATTCCTCTCCAGTGCTCCCATGGATCTTGGGGTACTTCTGGAGTCTCCCCGGGGAGTCAGTCCTCGTCTCAAGTGGGGCATGCACGTGCGCTTTCCTTCCGAGCTGTAGCAGCAGTGTCGCACTTCCCTACCCGTGGATCAAGGGATCTGTGGCTTTCCCTCGAGGCTTTCCCACGAGGCTTTCCCACAGGGCTGTCCCACGTGCCACCGTGGTGTGAGTCGATCCTCGGCTTGAAAGTAGAGGCAGTGCAGGGAAAAAAGTTTCCCTGGAATGGACGGAGACATCTGGTGGACTCTGGGAATGGTGGCACGACCCTGGAGTTCCTCTCACCTTTCCTGTGGAGAGCGTCTCCTCTTGAGATGCGACGACAACGCCGGGAATTCTTTCCCGACCACGCAGGGAAAGGATCCCTCCTCTCGAGCTAGGACGCGGAAACGGGGCTCCTCTGGATGTGGGCAGAACTCTCGTGCTTCCTCTCAAGTGGAGACGGGTACGTCGGGGAACTTCTTGAGCTGCAGCAAGGGGTGTGAAGGACCCTTTGGAAGTTCCAGAGGTTAGGTGTGATTAGCCTCGAGACGCCTCAGTGGAAATGGGCCTCATCTCGCCTGGAGGGGAGAACCTCCTGGATTTTCTCGAGTTGCGGCAGGTGCTCTCGACTTAAGACGGGGACCTCAGGGACCCGATCTGGAGGCCTCAGTAAAGGCCAGTCCCCATGTGAGTTGCTCGGGGGCCTCTCGGGATTCCCCTCCCTTCGATGCCGGAGCCTAAGATCTTGTGTGGAGTCGGTGCCGGAACCTGAGCATTCCTCTCCAGTGCTGACATGGATCTTGCGGTACTTCTGGAGTCTTCCTGGTGGAGTCAGTCTCGTCTCCAGTGGGGGCAGGCTGGTGAGCTTTCCTCCCGAGCTGTAGCAGCAGTGTCACACTTCCCTTTGTCGTGGATCAAGGGATCAGTGGCTTTCCCTCGAGGCATTCCCACGAGGCTTTCCCACGAGGCTTTCCCACAGGGCTGTCCCACGTGCCACCGTGGTGTGAGTCGATCCTCGGCTTGAAAGTCGAGGCAGTGCAGGGAAAACAGGTTTCCCTGGAATGGACGGAGACATCTGGTTGACTCTGGGAATGGTGGCACGACCCTGGAATTCCTCTCGCCTTTCCTGTGGAGAGCGCCTCCTCTTGAGATGCGACGGGAACGCCGGGAATACTTTCCCGACCACGCAGGGAAAGGATCCCTCCTCTCTAGCTAGGAGATGGAAACGGGGCTCCTCTGGATGTGGCCGGGACTCTCGTGCTTCCTCTCGAGTGGAGACGGGAATGTCGGGGAACTTCTTGAGTTGCAGCAAGGGTGTGAAGGACCCTTTGGAAGTTCCAGAGCTTAGGTGTGAATAGACTCGAGACGCCTCAGCGGAAATGGGCCTCATCTCCCCTGGATGGTAGAACCTCCTGTATTTTCTCGAGTTGCAGCAGGTGCTCTCGACTTACGAAGGGGATCTCAGGGACCCACTCTGGTGGTCTCAGGAAAGGCCAGTCCCCATGCGAGTTGCTCGGGGGCCTCTCGGGATTCCTCTCCCGTCGATGCCGGGGCCTCAGATCTTGTGTGGAGCAGGTGCCGGAACCTGAGGATTCCTCTCCAGTGCTGGCATGGATCTGGGGGTACTTCTGGAGTCTCCCCAGTGGAGTCAGTCCTCGTCTCGAGTGGGGGCATGCACGTGCGCTTTCCTCCCGAGCTGTAGCAGCAGTGTCGCGCTTCCATTCGCGTGGATCAAGGGATCTGTGGCTTTCCCTCGAGGCTTTCCCACCAGGCTTTCCCACGAGGCTTTCCCACAGGGCTGTCCCACGTGCCACCGTGGTGTGAGTCGATCCTCGGCTTGAAAGTCGAGGCAGTGCAGGGAAAACAGGTTTCCCTGGAATGGACTGAGACATCTGCCGGTATCTGGGAATGGTGGCAGGATCCTGGTGTTCCTCTCGCCTTTCCTGTGGAGAGCGCCTCCTCTTGAGATGCGACGGGAACGCGGGGAATTCTTTCCCCACCAAGCAGGGAAAGGATCCTCCTTTCGAGCCAGGAGGCGGAAACGGGGCTCCTGTGGATGTGGGTGGAACTCTCGTGCTTCCTCTCGAGTGGAGACGGGTATGTCGGGGAACTTCTTGAGTTGCAGTACGGGTGTGAAGGACCTTTTGGAGGATCCAGAGGTTAGGTGTGATTAGACCCGAGAAGCCTCAGCGGAAATGGGCCTCATCTCGCCTGGAGGGGAGAAACCTCCTGGATTTTCTCGCGTTGCTGCAGGCGCTCTCAACTTACGATGGGGACCTCAGGGAACCGCTCTGGTGGCCTCAGGATAGGCCAGTCCCCATGCGAGTTGCTCGGGGCCTCTCGGGATTCCTCTCCCGTCGATACCGCGGCCTAAGATCTTGTGTGGATTCGGTTCCGGAACCTGAGGATTCCTCTCCAGTGCTGACATGGATCTTGGGGAACTTCTGGACTCTCCTCAGTGGAGTCAGTCCTCGTCTCGAGTGGGGGCATACAAGTGCGCTTTACTCTCGAGCTGTAGCAGCATTGTAACGCTTCCCTTCGCGTGGATCAAGGGATCTGTGGCTTTCCCTCCAAGCCTTCCCTCGAGGCTTTCCCACGAGGCTTTACCACTGGTCTGTCCCACGTGCCACCGTTGTGTGAGTCGATCCTCGGCTTGAAAGTCGAGGCAATGCAGGGAAAACAGGTTTCCCTGGAATGGATGGAGATATCTGGGGGACTTTGGGAATTGTGACACGACCCTGGAATTCCTCTCGCCTTTCTTGTGGAGAGCGCCTCCTCTTGAGATGCGACGGGAACGCCGGGAATTCTGTCCCGACCACGCAGGGAAAGGATCCCTCCTTTCGAGCTATGAGGCGGAAAAGGGGCTCCTCTGGATGTGGATGGGATTCTCGTGCTTTCTCTCGAGTGGAGACGAGTATGTCGGGGAACTTACTTGAGGTGCAGCAAGGGTGTGAAGGACCCTCTGGAAGTTCCAGAGGTTAGGTGTGATTAGCCTCGAGATGCCTCAACGGAAATGGGCATCATCTCGTCCTGGACGGGAGAACCTCCTGGATTCTCTCGAGTTTCGGCAGGTGCTTTCGAGGTATGACGGGGACCTCAGGGACCCGGTCTGGTGGCCTCAGGAAAGTCCAGTCCCCATGCGAGTTGCTCGGGGGTGTCTCCGGATATTCTCCCATCGATGATGGGGCACAAGACCATGTGTGGTGTCGGTGCCGGAACCTGAGGATTCCTCTCCAGTGCTGACATGGATCTTGGGGTACTTCTGGAGTCTCCCCAGGGGAGTCAGTCCTCGTCTCGAGTGGGGGCATGCACGTGCGCTTTCCTCCCGAGCTGTAGAAGCAGTGTCAAGCTTCCCTTCGCGTGGATCAAGGGATCTGTGGCTTTCCCTCGAGGCTTTCCCACTAGGCTATCCCGCGAGGCTTTTCCACAGGGCTGTCCCACTTGCCTCCGTGGTGTGATTCGATCCTCAGCTTGAATGTCGAGGCAGTGCAGGGAAAACAGGTTTTCCCTGGATTGGACTGAGACATCTGGGGGACTCTGGGAATGGTGGCACGACCCTGGAGTTCCTCTCGCCTTTCCTGAGGAGCGCGCCTACTCTTGAGATGAGATGGGAACGCCGGGAATTCTTTGCCGACCACGCAGGGAAAGGATCCCTCCTCTCGAGCTAGGAGGCGGAAACGGGGCTCCTCTGGATGTGGGCGAGACTCTCGTGCTTCATCTCGAGTGGAGACGGGAATGTCGGGGAACTTCTTGAGTTGCAGGAAGGGTGTGAAGGACCCTTTGGAAGTTCAAGAGGTTAGGTGTGATTACTCTCGAGACGCCTCAGCGGAAATGGGCCTCATCTCGCTTGGAGGGGAGAACCTCCTGGATTTTCTCGAGTGACGACAGGTGCTCTCGACTAACGACGGGGACCTCAGGGACCCGCTCTGGTGGCCTCAGGAAAGGCCAGTCCCCATGCAAGTTGTTCGGGGGCCACTCGGGATTCCTCTCCCGTCGATGCGGGGGCTAAGACCTTGTGTGGAGTCGGTGCTGGAACCTGAGGATTCCTCTCCCAGTGCTGACATGGATCTTGGGGTACTTCTGGAGTCTCCCCAGGGGAGTCAGTCCTCGTCTCGAGTGGGGGCATGCACGTGCTCGTTCCTCCCGAGCTGTAGCAGCAGTGTCACGCTTCCCTTCGCGTGGATCAAAGGATTTGTGGATTTCCCTCGAGGCTTTCCCACGAGGCTTTCCCACGAGGCTTTCCCACAGGGCTGTCCCACGTGCCACCGTGGTGTGAGTCGATCCTCGGCTTGAAAGTCGAGGCAGTGCAGGGAATACAGGTATCCCTGGAATGGACTGAGACATCTGGGGTCTCTGGGAATGGTGACCCGACCCTGGAGTTCCTCTCGCCTTTCTTGTGGAGAGCACATCCACTTGGCATGCGACGGGAATGCCGGGAATTCTTTCCCGACCACTCAGGGAAAGGATCACTTCTCTCGAGCTAGCAGGGGGAAACGGGGCTCCTCTGGATGTGGGCGGGACTCTAGTGCTTCCTCTCGAGTGGAGACAGGTATGTCGGGGAACTTCTTGAGTTGCCAGCAAGGGTGTGAAGGACCCTTTGTACCTTCCAGAGGTTAAGTGCGAATAGCCTCGAGACGCCTCAGCGGAAATGGGCCTCATCTCGCCTGGAGGGGAGAACCTCCTGGATTTTCTCGATTTGCTGCAGGTGCTCTTGACTTACGACGGGACCTCAGGGACCCGCTCTGCTGGCCTCAGGAAAGGCCAGTCCCCATGCGAGTTGCTCCGGGGCCTCTCGGGATTCCTCTCCAGTCGATGCTGGGGCCTGAGACCTTGTCTGGATACAGTTCCGGAACCTGAGGATTCCTCTCCAGTGCTGACATGGATCTTAGGGTACTTCTGGAATCTCCCCAGGGGAGTCAGTCCTCGTCTCGAGTGGGGGCATGCACGTGCGCTTTCCTCCCGAGCTGTAGCAGCAGTGTCACGCTTCCCTTCGCGGGAACAAAGGATCTGTGGCATTCCCTCGAGGCTTTCCCACGAGGCTTTCCCACGAGGCTTTCCTTCAGGGCTGTCCCACTTGCCACCGTTGTGTGAGTCGATCCTCGGCTTTAAGTCGAGGGCAGTCCAGGGAAATAGGTTTCCCTGGAATGGACTGAGACATCTGGGGACTCTGGAAGTGGTGGCATGACCTGGAGTTCCTCTGGCCTTTCCTGTGGAGAGCGCCTCCTCTGAGATGCGACGGGAACGCCGGAATTCTTTCCCACCACGCAG
>NW_017202919.1:0-18936 GCF_001704415.2 Capra hircus
CAGGAATGGCGAGAGGAACTTTCCCTGCACTGCCTCGACTTTCAAGCCGAGGATCGACTCACACCACGGTGGCACGTGGGACAGCCCTGTGGGAAAGCCTCGTGGGAAAGCCTGGAAAGCCTCGAGGGAAAGCCACAGATTCCTTAATCCACGTGAATGGAAGCGTGACACTGCTGAAACAGCTCGGGAGGAAAGCGCACGTGCATGCCCCCACTCGAGACGAGGACTGACTTCCCTGGGGAGACTCCAGAAGTACCCCAAGATCCATGTCAGCAATAGTGAGGAATCCTCAGCTTCCAGCACTTTCTACACACAAGGTCTTAGGCCGCAGCATCGACAGGAGAGGAATCCCGAGAGGCCCCCGAGCAACTCGCATGGGGACTGGCCTTTCCTGAGGCCACCAGAGCGGGTCCCTGAGGTCCCCGTCGTAAGTCGAGAGCACCTACTGCAACTCGAGAAAATTCAGGAGGTTCTCCCCTCCAGCGAGATGAGGCCCATTTCCGCTGAGGTGTCTCGAGGCTAATCACACCTAACCTCTGGAACTTCCAAAGGGTCCTTCACACCCTTGCTGAAACTGAAATAGTTCCCTGACATACCCGGCTCCACTCGAGAGGAAGCATGAGAGTCCCGCCCACATCCAGAGGAGCCCGTTTCCGTCTCCTAGCTCGAGAGGAGGGATCCTTTCCCTGCGTGGTCGGGAAAGAATTCCCGGCGTTCCCGTCGCATCTCAAGAGGAGGCGCTCTCCACAGGAAAGGCAAGAGGAACTCCAGGGTCGTGCCACCATTCCCAGAGTCCCCCAGATATCTCAGTCCATTCCAGGGAAACCTTTTTCCCCTCCACTGCCTCGACTTTCAAGCCGAGGATCGACTCACACCACGGTGGCACGTGGGACAGCCCTGTGGGAAAGCCTCGTGGGAAAGCCTCGAGGGAAAGCCACAGATCCCTTGATCCACGCGAAGGGAAGCGGACACTGCTGCTACAGCTCGGGAGGAAAGGGCAGGTGCATGACCCCACTCGAGACGAGGACTGACTCCCCTGGGAAGACTCCAGAAATACTCCAAGATCCATGTCAGCACTGGAGAGGAATGCTCAGGTTCCGGCACCGACTCCACACAAGATCTTAGGCCCGGCATCGACGGGAGAGGAATCCCGAGAGGCCCCGAGCAACTCGCATGGGGACTGGCCTTTCCTGAGGCCACCAGAGCGGGTCCCTGAGGTCCCCGTCGTAAGTAAAGAGCAACTGCGGCAACTCGACAAAGTCCAGGAGGTTCTCCCCTCCAGGCGAGATGAGGCCCATTTCCGCTGAGACGTCTCGAGGCTAATCACATCGAACGTCTCGAACTTCCAAAGGGTCCTTCACACCCTTGCTGCAACTCAAGAAGTTCCCCGACATACCCGTCTCCACTCAAGAGGAAGCACGAGAACCCGCCAACATCCAGAGGAGCCCCGTTTCCGCCCCGTAGCTCGAGAGGCGGGATCCTTTCCCTGCGTGGTCGAGAAAGAATTCCTGGCGTTCCGTCGCATCTCAAGAGGAGGCGCTCTCCACAGGAAAGGCGAGAGGAACTCCAGGGTCGTGCCACCATTCCCAGAGTCCCCCAGATGTCTCAGTCCATTCCAGGGAAACCTGTTTTCCCTGCACTGTCTCGACTTTCAAGCTGAGGATCGACTCACACCACGGTGGCACGTGGGACAGCCCTGTGGGAAACCCTCGAGGGAAAGCCACAGATCCCTTGATCCACGCGAAGGGAAGCGTGACACTGCTGCTACAGCTCGGGAGGAAATCGCATGTGCATGCCCCCACTCGAGATGCAGAATGACTTTCCTGGGGAGACTCCAGAAGTACCCCAAGATCCCTGTCAGCACTGGAGAGGAATCCTCAGGTTCCGGCACCGACTCCACACAAGATCTTAGGCCCCAGCATCGACGGGAGAGGAATCCTGAGAGGCCCCAAGCAACTCGCATGGGGACTGGCCTTTCCTGAGGCCAACAGACCGGGTCCCTGAAGTCCCCGTCGTAAGTCGAGAGCACCTGCCGAAACTCGGTAAAATACAGGAGGTTCTCCCCTGCAGGCGAGATGAGGCCAGTTTCCACTGAGGTGTCTCGAGGCTAATCACACTTGACCTCTGGAACTTCCAAGAGTCTTTCACAGTCAAGCTGCAACTCAGAAGTTCCCGACACACCGTCTCCACTCAAGAGGAAGCATGATGTCCCGGCCACATCCTGAGGAGCTCCGTTTCCGGCTCGTACCTCGAGATGAGGGATCCTTTCCCTGCTTGTTCGGAAAAGAATTCCCGGCATTCCCATCGCATCTCAAGGTAGCGCTCTCCAAAGGAAAGGGGAGAGGAACTGCAGGGTCGTGCTACCATTCCAAGACTCCCCCAGATGTGTCAGTCCGTTCCACAGGAACCTGTTTTCCCTGCACTGCCTCGGCTTTCACGCCGAGGATCGACTCACACCACCGTGACACGTGGGACAGCCCTGTGGGAAAGCCTCGTGGGAAAGACTCGAGGGAAAGCCACAGATCCCTTGGTCCACGCAAGGGGAACCGTGACACTGCTGCTACAGCATGGGAGGAAATGGCACGCTCATGCCCCCACTCGAGACGAGGCCTGACTCCCTTGTGGAGACTCCAGAAGTACCCCAAAATCCATGTCAGCACTGGAGAGGAATCCTCAGCTTCCGGCCCGACTCCACACAAGGAGAGCACCTGCTGAAACTCGGAAATATCCAGGAGCCTCTCCGTTCCAGGCGACATGAGGCCCATTTCTGCTGAGGCATCTCGAGACTAACCACACCTAACCTCTGGAACTTCCAAAGGTCCTTCACACCCTTGCTGCAACTCAAGAAGTTCCCCGACATACCCTTTCCTCTTCACGTTCTGCCATAATGGTGGTGTCATCTGCATATCTAAGTTTATTGATATTTCTACCGGCAATCTTGATTCCAGTTCATGTATCTTCCATCCCAGCATGTTTCATGATGTACTCTGCATATAAGTTAAATAAACAGGTGACAATATACAGCTTGACATACTCCTTTCCTTTTTGGAACCAGTCTGTTGTTCCATGTCCTGCTCTAACTGTTGCTTCCTGACCTTCATCCAGATTTCTCAAGAGGCAGGTTAGGTGGTCTGGTATTCCCATCTCTTTCAGAATTTGGCTAAAACAACAGTATAAGGACCTTTCCGATTCAGGCCAAGGAATTGTGTTTCCAGTCATTGAGCCACACCTGATCACTGAGCACAAATTCATGAATCTGTTCTCAAGGGGAATGATATTCTTTTTTATACAAACTTAGTTACCTGATTTATTACCTTACCTAATTGTTCCATCTGCTGTGAATCCCACCCCCTTACTTGTGGCAAATCTGCTAACACCTGCCTCACTGTGGGAGGGGTCTCCCATAGAAAATTTCATAAGGACAACAACTGTGGGAACGTGCGGTTACCCGTAATATGAGTAAGTCTGCCGGAAGCAAGCCCATCCATGTACAGTCAGTCTCTATGATCCATTTTGAAAGTGTCTCTTCAAGAGTTTGGTTTGTTTCTTTCCACCATTCCAGAACACTGGGGCCTATATGCTGTATGTAATTTCCACTGATATTTAGAGCTTCACATACCTGTTAATTAACGCGGCTACAAAGACAGGGCCATTGTCGGATTCTATACTGGTTGGAAACCCAAGTCTGGAATTATTTCTCAAATCAGCGAGCTACTTCATTTTCTTTTTCAGATCAGGTAGGGAAGGCCTCTGGCCCAACCGGAGAAGGTACCTACTATTCTAGTAAGTCATGATAACAGGTGACTGCCTTTGCTTCCCCGAAGGACACTCGCTTTCCCTGCATCCTGAGAACTCCACGTCTCAGCCAGTTGGAAAAGCGCTTCTTGGAGGTCATTATTCAGGGGCAATTTCCCCTGGAGCCCGGGGCCATAGGGAGCGGCTCCACACTCCCAGGGAAAGGCAGAGCCACAGCCACACATCTGTCCCATCCCCTTTGCTCTGTAGGAGAGCTCTAGTGAGCCTAGGTCTGTCAGGAAAATTCTTGGCTCCTATGGGACACATTCTATGTGTGAAACTGCATCCAGGACCTAGGGGCCACAGGGCGCCTGTTTCTCTCGGGGGCGGAGGGGTGGGGGGCCTGAAGCAGTGCGGCCCAGCAACAGCTTCACATCCATCCAATTGCTCTTTTCTTACCTCTGATAGAACTAGCTTTGTTCCAGCCTTTGCAATTTGGAGCAAGCGGGCCCCACTTCCTCCCCAAGGAGCATGGGACCTACATTTGAGTGGAAATGCCCCTCACGGAGCTGAACCCAGGAAGCACCAGTCATGTCTGACACATTCCTGCATCCTGCTTCTTCATGAGCAATACCGCTATAAGCTAGGCATGTCTTTCCAAGGCTCAGAAAGGACAGGGAGATGCATGGTGCTGCCTCTGGAATTTCGGTCCTCTGAGCAGACCTGGAGGTCTCCCCTTGAAGGAGCTAACCAGTTTCTTCCAAATACAGGCTTGCAAACACACACTGGGTGGCTGCCTCTTCTTCCCTGAAGACGATCACTTTCCCCGCATCCTGTGAACTCTGCATCCCAGCCTGCTGGAAAAGCGCTTCTTGGAGGTCATTTTTCAGGACAATTTTCCCTGGAGCCAGGGCCGTAGGGAGGGCCCCATGCTCGCTGGGAAAGGCAGAGTCACATCCACAGTCTGTTCTACCCCTTTTGCCCTGTAGGAGAGCTCTAGTGAGCCTAGGTCTGTCAGGAAATTCTTGGCTCCTATGGGGACACACCCTGTGTGTTAACCTGCATATCGACCTAGGGGCCACAGGGCGCCTGTTCCTCTCGGGGGGACCCTGAAGTGGTGCGGCCCAGCAACAGCCTGAACATCCATCCGATTGCTCTTTTCTTCCTTCTGATAGAGCTAGCTTTGCTTCTCGCTTTGGCATTTCGGAAGCCAGGGGGAGCCCCACCGCTGTTGTCCTGGGGTCTATTGGAGGTACCGGGTCTATTGGACACCAGCATGGCACCCGACCCCCTCAGACACACTCCCGCAGCCTCCTTCCCCATGGCAGGACTGTTCTGACCTAGGAATGTGTTCCCAAGGCTCAGAAAATGCAGGGAGACACACGGCCCTGACTCTGGAACTGAGGCCGTTGGAGCAGGCCTGGAGTCTGACGTCTGAGACGCCAAACACTTGCTGCAAGATACAGGTGTGAAAACACACTCTCTGGGCTGCCTTTCCTTCCTCCAAGGAAGAGAGCTTTTCCAGTCTCCTCCGTGCTGAGTCATACAAGGCTGCAAAGTTTGGCTTAGAGGGCATTTCTCAGCGGCAATGGCCCCTGAGGCCCTGCACCCAGGGAGGATCCTACCCTCCCAGGGGAAGTCAAAGCAACTCCAAACAGCTGTTCTATCATATTTCCTCTGCAGGAGGGAGCTAGTGAGCCCAGGTCTGTCTGGAACGTTCTTGGATCCTGCGGGAAATCATCCTGGGAGCCCACCTGGATACCAGTCGTAGGGCTAAATTCGCATTTTCCTTCCTTGGAGCCCTAACGCAGTACAGCCTAGCAACTGCGTTGAAATCCATCCTGTTGCTGTTTTCTTCCCTCTGACAGAGCGAGCTTTGCTCCCCATTTTTGGGATTTCAGAAGCAAGGTGGTGGCCTGCCAACTCCTTGCCTGCGGGTCCATTGGAGTGCAAGGTGCCCTCGACCAGGTGACCCCAGCATGACACCTGGCCCCCCTCAGACACACTCCCGCAGCAGTCCCCATGGGCAGGACTGCTCTCACCTAGGAATGTGTTTGCAAGGCCAGGAAACTGCAGGGAGACACAAGGCCCTGATTCTGGCATTGAGTCTGTTGGAACAGGCCTGCAGGTCTTCTGTCTAACAAGCCAAACACTTGCTGCAAGATACAGGCCTGAAAACACACTCTTGGGCTGCCTTTCCTTCCTCCAAGGAAGAGAGTTTTCTCAGCCTCCTGTGGGCTGAGAGTCACACAGGGCTGAAAAGCACTTGCTGGGAGATTCTTTTTCATTGGCCATGGCCCCTGAGGCCCTGTGCTCAGGGAGGGCTCCCTCCCTCCCAGGGAAAGTCAAAGGAAGCTCCAAACGGCTGTTCAATCATGTTTCTGAGAGAGTCATTGCCAAGGCAGGTTTCTAAGAAGTTCAAGGGTCCCCAAGGAGAGAGGGGTCTAGAATTCTCAAGGAGGAAGAAAGGACAAACTGTTTTCCCCTCTACATTCCTTAGGATTATATAACAATCATGCATCCTTCTTGAGGACGGTCTCTGGAAAAAACCTTCTGGCTAATCCTGTTATCTTAAAATGTCAATTATGGGAGTAGGTCTAGTGAGTCTTTACAACCTCCAGACATTCTTTTGTTCGTCATAACTTATTGGAGAGTATATAACTCCATTACTAACACTAGCAAGGGGTACGTTTTCTGCCCCTTGTGATGTCTCTGTCAGAGCTTTCTCTATCTCCTTTATACTTTAATAAAACTCTATTGCACAAAAGCTCTGAGCAATCAAGCCTCGTCTTGGGCCCTGGATTGAATTCTTCTCCTCCATAAGCCAAGAATCCAGCATCTTTCGTGGTTCAGCAAAATATTTCATTCCTCTGCAGGAGAGAGCTAGTGAGCTTAGGTCTGTCTGGAACATTCTTGGATCCTGTGGGGAAAATATCCTGTGCACAATCTGGATACTGGGCCTAGAGGCCAAAATTTGCATTCTTTCCCGGGAGCCCTAACGTGGTGTGACTTAGCAACTGCTTGAAAATCCATCCCATTGATGTTTTCCTCCTTCTGACAGAGCTGGCTTTGTTCCCTGCTTGGGATATCTCAACCGAAGGGCCGGTCCATAGCTACTCGCTGGGGCCCATTGGATGTGCAAGGTGCCCTCGACTAGGTGACCCTAGCATGGCACTCAGCCCGCTCAGACACACTCCCGAGGCTTCTTTCTCATGGGAAGCACTGCTCCAACCTAGGAATGTGTCTGCAATGCTTTGGAAAGTGCAGTGAGACACACGGCCCTGACTCTGCAATTGAGGCCCTCAGAGCAAGCCTGCAGCTCTGATGTCTGAGAAGCAAAACACTTGCTGCAAAGAGAGCCTGAAAACACATTTCTCTGTGGATGACTTTCCTTCCTCTAAGGAAGATAGTTTTCCCAGTCTCCTGCTTCCTGAATGTCACACAGCTGGAATGCGCTTGCTTGGAAGTCGTGATTCAGTGGCAATGACCCCTGAGGCCCTTTGCCCAGGGAGGGCTCCCACACTCAGAGGCAAATCAAAGCAACTTCCAAGTGAGTCAGCTCTTCACATCAAGTGGCCAAAGTATTGGAGTTTCAGGTTCAGTATTAGTCCTTCCAATGTATATTCAGACCTGATTTCCTTTAGGATGGAGTGGTTGCGTCTCCTTGTAGTCTAAGCGACCTACAAGCATCTTCTCCAACCACCACAGTTCAAAAGCATCCAATTTTCAGCTGTCACTTTCTTTATAGTACATCTTTCATATCCATCCATGACATATGGAAAAACCATAGCCTTGACTGGATGGATCTTTGTTGGCAAAGCAACGTCTCGGCTTTTTAATATGCTGTCTAGTTTGGTCATCACTTTTCTTCCAAGTCATAAATACGTTTTAAGTTCATGGAGGCAGACATCACCTGCAGTGATTTCCAAGCCCCCAAAATAGTCTGCTGCTGTTTCCAATGTTTTCCCATCTATTTGCCATGAAGTGATGAGACTGGATGCAATGATTTTAGTTTTCTGAATGCTGAGCTTTTAAGCTAACTTTTTCACTCTCCTCTTTCACTTTCATCAGGAGACTCTTTAGTTCTTCTTCACTTTCTGCCATAAGGGTGGTGTCATCTGCATATCTGAGATTCTTGATATTTCTCCCAGCAATCAGGATTCCAGCGTGTGCTTCCTCCAGCCCAGTGTTTCTCATGATGTACTCTGCATATAAGTTAAATAAGCAGGGTGACAATACACTGCCTTGACATATTCCTTTTCCTATTTAGAACCAGTCTGTTGTTCCATGTCCAGTTCGAACTGTTTCTTCCTGACCTGCATACAGGTTTCTCAAGAGACAGGTCAGGTGGTCTGGTATTCCCATCTTTCAGAATTTTTCCCAGTTTATTGTGATCCACACAGTCAAAGGCTTTGGCATAGTCAATAAAGCAGAAATAGATGTCTTTTTTTCTGGAACTCTCTTGGTTTTTTCAATGATCCAGTGGATGTTGGCAGTTTGATCTCTGGTTTCTCTGCATGTTTTAAATCCTCTTGAACATTTGGAAGTTCACAGTTCATGTGAACTTGGAGAATTTTGAGCATTACTTTACTAGTGTGTGAGATGAGTGCAATTGTGCAGCAGCTTGAATATTCTTTGTCATTGCCTTTCTTTGGGATTGGAATGAAAACTGACCTAATGACTAGATGTTTTCAATTGCATATGCTGAAAGAACTGGCTGTGCAGTTTTGAAGAAAAAAAATCATTTTAACCCATTTTCTCTGAAGTGCAAGGCATATCATGGCCATCCCTGAATCATAAAGTCACCTTTTCTTTATGTAGTCATAGTTTCATGCCTAAATTATAGGCCAACTCATGCTCAAATTGACTCTGATGTCAGGGGCAGATCAACTAATAAAAAGCTTGGATTGTCCCTCTGGAGGAAAGTGAGATCTTGGTCCCACGAGAAGAATCTGAAGGGTTAAGGGAACTTGCAAGAGTGGGGAAAGCTTAGTCCATCCTACATGTACCAAAATCTTAAATAAGGCTTATTTACTTTACCGAAGTAAAAAAACAGATGATGAAAACAATTATAAATCAAGGAAAGGTAAAGAAACTCATAGTCTGTTATGAAAAATTGCATTCTAAGAAAACTTTGTTCTCTTAACCTAGAGAGGAGACTAAATTCCATCTGGTACCAGCTTACCAGAAGACAAACAAACAAACAAACAAATTATCGGTAAGCTTAAAAAATGTATATTCCATATATCTTGAAGTAGCAGTATTTCTGCAAAGGCATCAGTGTGAAATCATAGAAGACATGGTTAAAACCTGATTAAATAGAAATTGACAATGTAATCTGGTCACTGCTGTGACTTGAAATGCTTTAATATGATAACTGGAATTATAACTGACAGCATTTGACCAGGACATATCAGATTTTCACGGATGTCACATAATTTCTAGGATATCTATATTAGGAACTGAAGGAATCTTTGAACATAGGAAAGAAAACAACAGTCTCAAAGGCCCTTGCTGAATATCTATCAGCAA
Organism: Capra hircus; assembly: GCF_001704415.2. Classification (NCBI taxonomy): domain Eukaryota; kingdom Metazoa; phylum Chordata; class Mammalia; order Artiodactyla; family Bovidae; genus Capra; species Capra hircus. The sequence continues at coordinate 9,268 of NW_017202919.1, forward strand.
GGAATGTCTTTGCAAGGATCGCAAAATGAAGGGAAATTGCACCGACCTGCCTCTGCAACTTCGGTCCTCTGAGCAGATCTGGAGGTCTCCCTTTGTATAAGCTAACCTGTTCCTTCCAAATAGAGGTTTGCAACACAAAACAACGTGGCCGCCTATTCTTCCTCGAAGGAGGATCTCTTTCCCCACATCCTGCGAACTCCCTTTCCCAGCCTCCTGGAAAAGCGCGTCTTGCAGTTCCTTTCAGAAAATCCTATGGACGGAGAAGCCTGGTAGGCTGCAGTCCGCTGGGGTCGCTGAGGGTCGGACACGACTGAGCGACTGCACTTTCATTTTCACTTTCATGCATTGGAGAAGGCAATGGCAACCCACTTACTGTTCTTGCCTGGAGAATCCCAGGGACGGGGGAGCCTAGTGGGCTACCGTCTATGGCGTCGCACAGAGTTGAACACGACTGAAGCAACTTAGCAGCAGCAGCAGCAGCAGTTCCTTTCTTAGGGGCAGTTATCCCTGAGATTGGGACCTGGAAAGGCAGAGCCACCTCCACACACACGTCTTTTCTGTCCCCTTTCCTCTGGAGGAGAGCTCTAGTGAGCCTAGGTCTGTCAGGAAAATTCTTGGCTTTGACGGGATCACACCCGGTGTGTGAACCTGCATACCCGACCTAGGGGCCACAGGGCACCTGTTTTGCTCGAGTGGGTCCTGGAGGGGTGCAGCATAGCAAGAGCTTAAAAATCCATCCAATTTGTCTTTTTTTTTTAACCTCGGAGAGAACGAGTTTGCTCCACCTCCACCCTTTGGCAGTGTGGAGGGAAGAGGGCACCACCCTCTCCCAAAGGGGACATAGGGCCTACCAGGAGAGAAAGGCCCCTTGAGGAGCTGAGCCCAGGTAGGCAGCCAGTGATGTCAAGCACACTCCCGCTGCTTGCTTCTTCATGGGCACTCCCACGATCTGCTAGGAATGTCTTTGCAAGGATCTCAAAGGGAAGGGGAGATACATGGCCCTGTCTCTGGAACTTCAGTCCTCTGAGCAGATCTGGAGGTCTTGAGTTGTATATGCAAACCTGTTCCTTCCAAATAGAGGCTTGCAAACACACCCCCGGTGGTTGCCTCTTCTTCCCCGAAGAAGTCTTTCTTTCCCCACATGCTGCGAACTCCCTGTCCCAACCTCCAAGAATAGCGCTTCTTGCCATTCCTTTCTTAGAGGCAGTTATCCCTGAGCTTGGGGCCGTAGGGACTAGCCCCACACTCACAGGGAAAGGCAAAGACTCCTCCATACATCTCCTCTATCCCCTTTGCTCCGGAGGAGAGCTCTAGTGAGCCTAGGTCTTTCAGGAAAATTCTTGGCTTGGACAGGATCTCACCCTGTTTGTGAACCTGCATACCCAACCAGGGGCCACAGAGCACCTGTTTCAGTAAAGTGGGCCCTGAAAGGGTGCAGCCTAGCAAGAGCTTGAAAACCCATTCAATTGCTGTTTTTGTACCTCTGACAGAGCGAGCTTGGCTCCACCCTTTGGCAGTGAGGAGAAAAGAGGCATGACACCCTCCCCAAGGGGACATGGGGCCTATTCGAGAGGAAAGGCCCCTTGTGGAGCTGAGGCCAGGAAGGCACACAGTCGTGTCAAACACACTCCCACTGCTTGCTTCTTCAGGGGCACTCCCGCTATCAGCTAGGAATGTCTTTGCAATGATCACAAAGGGAAGGGGAGATACAGGGCCCTGCTTCTGGACCTCCGGTGCTCTGAGCAAATTTCGAGGTCTCCCGTTGTTGGTCAAGGTCAAGGTCAAGTTGAAGTTCAAGGTCAAGTTGAAGTTCAAGGTCAAGTTCAAGGTCAAGGTCAAGGTCAAGTTCAAGTTCAAGTACAATGTCAAGGTCAAGGTCAAGTTCAAGGTCAAGGTCAAGGTCAAGTTCAAGTTCAAAGTCAAGTTCAAGTTCGAGGTCAAGTTCAAGTTCAAGTTGAAGTTCAAGGTCAAGGTCAAGGTCAAGTTCAAGGTCAAGGTCAAGGCCAATTTCAAGTTCAAAGTCAAGGTCAAGTTCAAGGTCAAGGTCAAGGTCAAGTTCAAGGGCAGGGCAAGGGCAAGGCCAAGCCCAAGACCAAGGCAAGGGTAAGGGCAAGGCCAAGGCCCAGGCCAAGGCAAAGGCCAAGGCCACCAAAGCGAAGCCCAAACCCCGTAATGCCTGACAAAAGGCAGAAGCCACTTGGCCCCTGTGCAGAGGAAGCCACTGAAGGCAGCAAGGCCACAGAGCTCCCCGACTCCCATTCCCACAGGAAGATGTGAGGATAAAGGGCCTCATCCCACCACAGCACCCGCTCCCACCACCCCGCAACCCCGGCCCCCTCCTCCCGCAGCACGCCCCCTGAAACAACACTGTCTTCCCAGAAAAGAGAACGGAGAAGCCATGTGTGTGCCAAAGGAGCAAGATGAACGAACGATGCCACGCCCTCCGAATTTGGGCACACCTGACGCCTCGGAACCCCGGGCCTGGCCGATGGGCCCCCGCCGTTCTCGGGTGGGAGGGGGGTCAACACATTGGCCGAGAGCCCTTGCCCAGGCCACCCGTAAATCCCCTGAGATGTGATCCGACCACAGGGACGAGGGCAAACGTACCGCTTGAGGTGCTGGAGGAGCCGGACGAAGCCATGGTGGGAGAGGCACACGGGCACGCTGCAGACTGCTGGCCGAGTGGGCGGGGACCCAGCAGCTTAGGACTTTGGAGAATGGGAGGCGTCTCCGCCACCATTGACGTCAATAGGGTTTGGGTAGGTAGATGGAGGGGGCCGCCCCTGGCCTCTTTCCAAGCAGAGACCCTGGACGAAGTCCCGTGGAGCGAGTGGGCTTTTCCCGGGCACGGCTGAGCCCTGGACCGCCAAGATCCCCTTCGGGGTGGGCGGGCAGTTCGCACGCTTTGGTTTGTGGCCCTCCCTCGCAGCGGGGGGTGGGATCAACCCCGGGTGGATCAATCAGGGGCTCTCAGCAGTGCCAAGGGAGCTCACCGCCCAGGAAACGCCCCAAGGTCCCTTTGAATTGGCCACCAACGCCCCCTTTCCCAGCCTGCCTTACTCTGGGATTTCCCGCCTTTTCACATTCCACAGGTCCCTGGGCCTCGACTGTCCCCCGTTGGCTCCTCCGAGGCATTCCGGGACACCAGACGCTCTCTCCAGCGCCTCCACCTAGATCCCTCGCTGTCCTCGCCTCCGTTTCCCCCATGCCCCTCCCCAACTCCTCCGTGGGCTCTTGGCGTCCTTTCCCTACAGCAGTCCCAGAGTGCCACCCCCGAGGGCTTTGAGTTGCCTGGAGCCCAAGGCTCCGGCCAGAGACTTGAGGGGCCAGCGTCTGGACTGGCAGCTAATGCCATTTGGGGCTTTTCTCACGTGGAGCCTGAGGCCTGCACCTCCGCGGGCAAACCCCCAGCGCGAGTGCCCTGGAGATACCCGCCCAAGGGGACAGTGTACCCCCTACTGTGGGGAAAGAGGTTCCTGTTTCTCTGCACTGGTTCGACTTTCACGCCGAGGATCGACTCACACCATGATGGCAAGTGGAATAGCCCTGTGGGAAAGCCTCATGGGAAAGACTCCAGGGAAAGCCACAGATTCCTTGATCCACGAGAAGGGAAGCGTGACACTGCTGCTACCGCTCGGGAGGAAAGCGCACGTGCATGACCCCACTCGAGCCGAGGACTGACGCCACTTGGGAGACTCCAGAAGTATGCCAAGATCCATGTCAGCACTGGAGAGGAATCCTCAGGTTATGGTCCCGACTCCACACAAGGTCTTAGGCCCCGGCATCGACGGGAGAGGAATCCTGAGAGGCCCCCTAGCACCTCGCATGGGGACTGGCCTTTCCTGAGGTCACCAGAGCGGGTCCCTGAGGTCTCCGTCGTAACTCGAGAGCACCTGCCGCAACTAGAGAAAATCCAGGAGGTTCTCCCCTCCAGGCGAGATGAGGCCCATTTCCGCTGAGGCGTCTCGAGGCTAATCACACCTAACCTATGGAACTTCGAAAGGGTCCTTCACACCCTGGCTGCAAGTCAAGAAGTTCTCTGACATACCCATCTCCACTCGAGAGGAAGGACGAGGGTCCCGCCCACATCCAGCGGAGCCCCGTTTCCGTCTCGTAGCTCGAGAAGAGGGATCCTTTCCCTTCGTCGTCGGGAAAGAATTCCCGGCCTTTCCGTCGCATCTCAAGAGGAGGCGCTCTCAACAGGAAAGACGAGAGAAACTCCAGGGCCTTGCCAGCATTCCAAGAGTCCCCCAGATGTCTAACTTCATTCCAGAAGAACCTGTTTTCCCTGTACTGCCTCGACTTTCACGCCGAGGATCGACTCACACCACCGTGGCACGTGGGACAGCCATGTTGGAAAGCCTCGTGGGAAAGCCTCAATGGAAAGCGACAGATACCTTGATCCACACGTCAGCAAGCGTGACACTGCTGTTGCAGCTCGCGAGGAAATGGCAGCTGCATGCCCTCACACGAGATGAGGACTGACTTCCCTGGTGAGACTCCAGAAGTACGGAAAGATTCATGTCAGCACTGGAGAGGCATCCTCAGGGTCTGGCCCCGACTCCACACAAGGTCTTAGGCATCGGCATCGATGGGAGAGGAATCCCTAGAGGCCCCCTGGTAACTCGCATGGGGACTGGCCTTTCCTGAGGCCACCAGAGGGGTCCCTGAGGAGCCCGTCGTAACTCAAGAGCACCTGCCGCAACTGGGTAAAATCCAGGAGGTTCTCCTCTCCAGGCGAGATTAGGCCCATTTCCTCTGAGGCGTCTCGACGCTAATCACACCTAACCTCTGGAACTTCCAAAGGGTCCTTCACACCCTTGCTGCAACTCAAGAAGTTATCCGACATACCCGTCTCTACTCTAGAGGAAGCACAAGAGTATCGCCCACATCACGAGGAGCCAAGTTTCCGGCTCCTAGCTCGAGAGGAGGGATCCTTTCCCTGCGTGGTCAGAAAAGAATTCCCGGCGTTTCCGTCGCATCTCAAGAGGAGGCGCTCTCCACAGAAAAGGCGAGAGGAACTGCAGGGTCGTGCAGACCATTCCCAGAGTCCCACACATGTCTCAGTCCATTCAAGGGAAACCTGTTTTCACTGCACTGCTTCGACGTTTCAAGCCGAGGATCGACTCACACCACGGTGGCACGTGGGACAGCCCTGTGGGAAAAGCCTCGTGGGAAAGCCTCGAGGGAAAGCCACTGATCCCTTAATCCTCTCGTCGGGAAGCATGACACTGCTGATACAGCTTGGGAGGAAAGCGCACGTGCATGCCCCCACTCGAGACGAGGACTGACATTCCCTGAGGAGACTCCAGAAGTACCCCAAGTTACACGTCAGCACTGCAGATGAATCCTCAGGTTCCGGCACCAACTCTACACAAGGTCTTAGGCCCTGGCATCGACGGGAGAGGAATCCCGAGAGTCCCCAGAGCAACTCGCATGGGGACTGGCCTTTCCTGAGGACACCAGAGCGGGTGCCTGAGGTCCCCGTCGTAAGTCGAGAGCAACTGCCGACAACTCGAGAAAATCCAGGAGGTTCTCCCCTCCAGGCGAGATGAGGCCCATTTCCGCTGAGGCGTCTCGAGGCTAATCACACCTAAACTCTGGAACTTCCAAAGGTCTTTCACACCCTTGCTGCAACTCAAGAACTTCCCCTACATACCCGTCTCCAATCGAGAGGAAGTACGAGCGTCCTGCCCACATCCAGAGGAGCCCCGTTTCCGCCTTATAGCTGGAGAGGCGTGATCCTTGCCCTGAGTCCCCCAGATGTCTCAGTCCATTCCAGGGAAACCTGTTTTTCCTGCACTGCCCTCGACTTCAAGCCGAGGATCGACTCACACCATGGTGGCACTTGGGACAGCCCTGTGGGAAAGCCTCCTTTGAAAGCCTCGTGGGAAAGCCTCAATGGAAAGTCACAGATCCCTTGATCCACGCGATGGGAAGCGTGCCACTGCTGCTACAGCTCGGGAGGAAAGCACACGTGCATGCCCCCACTCGAGCCGAGGACTGACTCCTCTGGGGAGACTCCAGAAGCAACCCAAGATCCATGTCAGCACTGGAGAGGAATCATCAGCTTGTGGCCCGGACTGCACATAAGGTCTTAGGCCCCGGCATCGACGGGGAGAGGAATCCCGAGAGTCCCCCGAGCAACTCGCCTGGGGACTGGCCTTTCCTGAGGCCACCAGAGCGGGTCCCTGAGGTCCCCGTCGTAAGGCGAGAGCACCTGCCGCAACTCGAGAAAATCCAGGAGGTTCTCCCCTCCAGGCGAGATGAGGCCCATTTCCGCTGAGGCGTCTCGAGGCTAATCACACCTAGCCTCTGGAACTTCCAAAGGGTCCTTCACACCCTTGCTGCAACTCAAGAAGTTCCCCGACATACCCGTCTCCACTCGAGAGGAAGCACGAAAGTCCCGCCCACATCCAGAGGAGGCCCCATTTCCGCCTCCTAGCTCGGAGAGGAGGGATCCAATCCCTGGGTGGACGGGAAAGCAATTACCGGCGTTCCTGTCGCATCTCAAGAGGAGGCGCTCTCCACAGGAAAGGCGAGACGAACTCCAGGGTCGTGCCACCATTCCCAGACTCCCCCAGATGTCTCATTTCATTCCAGGGAAAACTGATTTCCCTGCACTGCCTCGACTTTCAAGCCGAGGATCTACTCACGCCTCGATGGCTGTGGGACAGCCCTGTGCGAAACCCTCGAGGGAAAGCCTCGAGGGAAAGCCACAGATCCCTTGATCCACGCGAAGGAAAGCTCGACACTGCTGCTACATTCGGGAGGAAAGCGCATGTGCATGCCCCCACTCGAGACAAGGACTGACTCCCCTGGGGAGACTCCAGAAGTACCCCAAGATCCATGTCAGCACTGGAGAGGAATCCTCAGGTTCCGGCACGGACTCCACACAAGGACTCAGGCCCCAGCATCGACGGAAGAGGAATCCCGAGAGGCCCCCGAGCAACTCGCATGGGGACTGGCCTTTCCTGAGGAAACCAGATCGAGTCCCTAAAGTCCCCTTCGTAAGTCCAGAGCACCTGCCGCAACTGGAGAAAATCCAGGAGGTTTTCCCATCCAGGAGAGATGAGGCCCATTTCCGCTGGAGGTGTCTCGAGGCTAATCACAGCTAACTTCTGGAACTTCCAAAGGGTCATTCACACCCTTGCTGCAACTCAATAAGTTCCCCGACATACCCGTCTCCACTTGAGAGGAAGCACCGAGAGTCCCGATCACATCCAGAGGAGCCCCGTTTCCGTCTCCTAGCTCTTGAGGAGGGAACCTTTCACTGGCGTGGTCGGGGAAAAAATTCCCGGGCGTTCCCGTCGCCATCTCAAGAGGAGGCGCTCTTCCACAGGAAAGGCGAGAGGGAACTCCAGGGTGGGTGCCACGATTCCAGCAGAGTCCCCCAGATGTCTCAGTCCATTCCAGGGGAAAACCTGTTTTCCCTGCGCTGCTCGACTTTCAAGCCGAGGATAGACTCACACCACTGGGGCACGGACTGGCACGTGGGACAGCCCTTGTGGGAGAGCCTCGTGGGAAAGCCTCGTGGAAAGCCTCGAGGGAAAGCCACTGATCCCTTGATACCACGCTGACGGGAGCATGACACTGCTGCTACAGCCTAGGGAGGAAAGCGCAGGTGCATGACCCCCACTCGAGACGAGGACTGACTCCCCTGGGGAGACTCCAGAAGTACCCCAAGTTCCATATCAGCACTGAAGCAGAAGACAAACTCAGGTTCCGGAACCGACTCCACACAAGGTCTTAGGCCCTGGCATCGAAGGGAGAGCCCAGATCCCCGAATGACCGGAGCGACTGTGCCTCGGGGGCCATCTCGGATTCCTCTCCACGCCAACGTCGATGCCAGGTGACCCATAAGATCTTGTGTGGCAGGTGTGAGTGAAATGGTGGCCCCTCGGAACCCAATCTGAGGATTCCTTCCGCCTGGGAGGGGCGAAGAAGCCGTCCTGTGCTGAATGATGCTTGAACTTTTCTCACCAGAGTTGTGCGGTGCTCTCGACTTCCATCTCGGCACCCGGTACTTCAGGGACGTGCATCGAGTCTCCGCTTCTGGTGGCCGTCAGGAAAGGCCAGTCGCCCCCAAGGGTAAGCTTCTATGGGCTCGTAGTTTGCCGCCTGGGGCCCTCCCTCGGGATTCCTGCTCCGCGTCGATGCCCGTTCCGAGTGGGCCTGCACGTGACCGCGTTTCCTCTCTAAGACTCGTGAGTCGGTGTGTATGCGAGCGTGTACACATGCTGTGGGGTCGCAGACACCTTCCGCTAGAGAATGGCAAGGGGATAGGTCTGTGGCTTGTTCCCTCCCTGACGGCTTTCGCCAGCTTGTAACGGCCTTCTACCCAACGGGGCTTTCGCTCCAGCGAGTCTTTTCCCACAGGGTTTCCCGCCAACGTGCCACCTGGATGCGTTGTTTGAGGCGGACTCCTTTTGGCTTCTGGACTGTCGAACTAAGTCTCGAGGCCAGTCACCAGAGTCGACGGGAAAGTATTCAGAGGTCCGTCTGTTTGTCGTCTGCGAATGGGAGTGACTGGGGACGTAGTGCCTGGTGTGGACTTGCTGGGAATTGGTGGGCCGTTTCAGCGCGATGCGTCTCTTGTTTCTTCGTCTATGGTATCTCTTCGGGAGTTCGTCTGTATGCAGCAGGTCATCATCCCAGTTCACTTTCGCGTGGATCAAATTGTGTGTATGCTGCGAGGCTTCCCTCGGCCAGGCTTTCGCCTTCACTGACCCTGTGGAGGAGCGCGCTTTCCCACCGAGGCTTTCCACAGGGCTGGTCCCACGTGCCACCCGTTTGTGTGATGGATCCTGCTTCAAACGTCGGCATGCAGGAAAACAGGTTTCCCTGTAACATGGACATAGACATCTCTCCCTGGGGCGTTGTAACTCTGGGAAATGGCGCGTGACAGGGCAAGGCCCGCGAAATTCTTTCCACCGAACTCATTGTCGCCCACTCGGCTGTCCGTGGATGGGGCCCCTCTTAGGTCAGAGAGACGGGATTCTCGTTGGTCATATCTCCTGGTCCGTGTGATATTTTCCGCCACCACTGCCCAGCGAACGAGGAGTCCCCTCACTCTCGGCTAGGGACGGCAGAAAGGTCAATCCGAGGAGGATCCCATAGCCCATGGGGGGGCCTGGCTGCCAAGACTGAGATCGTGCGCAGCATAAGCTCTGTCGTTGTGCTCCTTCTCTGCCCTCTACAATTGGAGGAACTGGTAGTTGGGCGGGAGACGGGTATGTGAGGAGAGCGTGTAATCTTCGAGTTCGCGCAGTCAATCCGGTGTGATAGTGACGGTGTTGCAGGCCAAGGGCTGTTGAAGGACCCTTTGTCGACGAAGTCCAGGGGATTAGGTGTTAGATTGGCTCGAGACCGCCTCAGCGAATCGGCCTCCATGCCTCGCCTCTTATGGAAGTCCAAAGAGGTTTGGTGTGATTAAGCCTTGAGGGGAAGGACCGGAGACGTCTTCCCAGCCGGTGGAAAAATGGGCCCTATTTCAATCTCGTCCTGGAGAGGGAAGAAGCTGCGCTGAATGTTTCTTCTGCAAGGTTGCGGCCGGGGGGGGTTCTCCGAATTAGCGACTGCGGGACCTCAAAACGGACGCGCTCTGGTGGGATCAGTGAAAGTAGCCAGTCCCCTTATGCGCAAGCTTGCTCGGGCCTCTCGGATCCT
>NW_017202920.1:0-6211 GCF_001704415.2 Capra hircus
AAAAGCCTCGGGGAAAGCCTCGAGGAAAGACACAGATCCCCCTGATTCTCGCGAAGGGAAGCGTGACACTGCTGCTACAGCCTCGGAGGAAATCGCACGTGCATGCCCCCTCTCGAGATGAGTACTGACTCCCCTCGGGAGGCTTTAGAAGTACCCCAAGATCCATGCCGGCACTGGAGAGGAATCCTCACAGTTCCGGCACCGACTCCACACAAGATCTTATGCCCCGACATCGACGGGAGAGGAATCCCAGAGGCCCCCGTGCAACTCGCATGGGACTGGCCTTTCCTGAGGCCACCACAGCGGGTCCTGAGGTCCCTGTCGTAAGTCGAGAGCACCAGCCGCAACTCGAGAAAATCCAGGAGTTTCTCCCCTCCAGGCGAGCTGAGACCTATTTCTGCTGAGGTATCTCGAGGCTAATCACACCTTACCTCTGGAACTTCGAAAGGGTCCTTCACACCCATGCTGCAACTCATAAAGTTCCCCGACATACCCGTCTCCACTCGAGAGGAAGCACGAGAGTCCCACATTCAGAGGACCCCGTTTCCGCCTCCTAGCTCGAGAGGAGGGATCCTTTCCCTGCGTGGTCCGGAAAGAATTCCCGGCGTTTCCGACGCATCTCAAGAGGAGGCGCTCTCCACAGGAAATGCGAGAGGAAGTTCAGGGTCGTGCCACCATTCCCAGAGTCCCCCAGAAGTCTCAGTCCATTCCAGGGAAACCTGCTTTCCCTGCACTGCCTCGACTTTCAAGTCGGGGATCGACTCACACCAAGGTGGCACGTGGGACAGCCCTGTGGGAAAGCCTCGTGGGAAAACCTCGTGGGAAAGCCTCGAGGGAAAGCCACAGATCCCTTGATCCACGCGAAGGAAGCGCGACACTGCTGTTACAGCTCGAGAGGAAAGCACACCTGCATGCCCCCACTCGAGACGAGGACTGACTCCCCTGGGGAGACTCCAGGTGTACCCCAAGATCCATGTCAGCACTGGAGAGGAATCCTCAGGTTCCGGCACCGACTCCACACGTCTTAGGCCCGGGCATCGACGGAAGAGGAATCCCGAGAGGCCCCCGAGCAACTCGCATGGGGATTGGCTTTTCCTGAGGCCACCAGAGCGGGTCCCTGAGGTCCCCATCATAAGTCGAGAGCACCTGCCGCAACTCGAGAATATCCAGGAGGTTCCCCTCCAGGTGAGATGAGGCCCATTTCCGCTGAGGCGTCTGGAGGCTAATCACATCTAACATCTGGAACTTCCAAGGATTCCTTCACACCCTTACTGCAACTCAAGAAGTTCCAGGACATACCCGTCTCCACTCGAGAGGAAGCACGAGAGTCCCGCCCACATAAAGAGGAGCCCCGTTTCCGCCTCCTAGCTCGAGAGGAGGGATCCTTTCCCTGCGTGGTCGGGAAAGAATTCCCGGCGTTCCGGTCGCAACTCAATAGGAGGGGCTCTCCACAGGAAAGGCGAGAGGAACTCCAGGGTCGTGCCACCATTCCGAGAGTCCCCCAGATGTCTCAGTCCATTCCAGGAAAACCTGTTTTCCCTGCACTGCCTCGACTTTCAAGCCGAGGATCGACTCACACCACGGTGGCACGGGGGACAGCCCTGTGGGAAAGCCTCGTGGGAAAGACTCGTTTGAAAGCCTCGAGGGAAAGCCCCTGATTCCTTGATCCACGCGAAGGAAAGCGTGACACTGCTGCTACAGCTCGGGAGGAAAGCGCACGTGCATGCCCCCACTCGAGACGAGGACTGACTCCCCTGGGGAGACTCCAGGAGTACCCCAAGATCCACGTCAGCACTGGAGACGAATCCTCAGGTACTGGCACCGACTCCACACAAGATCTTAGGCCCCGGCATCGACGGAAGTGGAATCCCGCGAGGCCTGCGAGCTACTCGCATGGGGACTGGCCTTTCCTGAGGCCACCGGACCGGGTCCCTGAGGTCCCCGTCGTAAGTCGAGAGCACCTGCCCCAACTTGAGAACATCCAGGAGGTTCTCCCCTCCAGGCGAGATGAGGCCCATTTCTGCTGAGGTGTCTCGAGGCTAATCACACCTAACCTCTGGAAATTCCAAAGGGTCCTTCACACCCTTCCTGCAACTCAACAAGTTCCCGGATATACCCGTCTCCACTCGAGAGGAAGCACGAGCGTCCCGCCCACATCCAGAGGAGCCCCGTTACCGCCTCCTAGCTCGAGAGGTGGGATCCTTTCCCTGCAGGGTCGGGAAAGAATTCCCGGCGTTCCCGTTGCATCTCAAGAGGAGGCGCTCTCCACCTGAAAGGCGAGAGGGACTCAAGGGTCGTGCCACCATTCCCAGAGTCCCGCAGATGTCTCAGTCCATTCCAGGGAAACCTGTTTTCCCTGCACTGCCTCGACTTTCAAGCCGAGGATCAACTCACACAACGGTGGCACGTGGGACATCCCTGTGGGAAAGCCTCGTGGGAAAGCCTCAGCCTCGAGGAAAGACACAGATCCCCTGATTCTCGCGAAGGGAAGCGTGACACTGCTGCTACAGCTCGGGAGGAAATCGCACGTGCATGCCCCCTCTCGAGATGAGTACTGACTCCCCTCGGGAGGCTCTAGAAGTACCCCAAGATCCATGCCGGCACTTGAGAGGAATCCTCAGGTTCCGGCACCGACTCCACACAAGATCTTATGTCCCGACATCGACGGGAGAGGAATCCCGAGAGGCCCCCGTGCAACTCGCATGGGGACTGGCCTTTCCTGAGGCCACCACAGCGGGTCCCTGAGTTCCCCGTCGTAAGTCGAGAGCACCAGCCGCAACTCGAGAAAATCCAGGAGGTTCTCCCTCCAGGCGAGATGAGGTCCATTTCCGCTGAGGCGTTTGGAGGCTAATCACATGTAACATCTGGAACTTCCAAGGATTCCTTCACACCCTTTCTGCAACTCAAGAAGTTCCAGGACATACCCGTCTCCACTCGAGAGGAAGCACGAGAGTCCCGAGCACATAAAGAGGAGCCCCGTTTCCGCCTCCTAGCTCGAGAGGAGGGATCCTTTCCCTGCGTGGTCGGCAAAGAATTCCTGGCGTTCCGGTCGCAACTCAATAGGAGGGGCTCTCCACAGGAAAGGCGAGAGGAACTCCAGGGTCGTGCCACCATTCCGAGAGTCCCCCAGATGTCTCAGTCCATTCCAGAAAAACCTGTTTTCCCTGCACTGCCTCGACTTTCAAGCCGAGGATCGACTCACACCACGGTGGCACGGGGGACAGCCCTGTGGGAAAGACTCGTGGGAAAGCCACAGATTCCTTGATCCACGCGAAGGGACGCGCTACACTGCTGCTACAGCTCGGAAGGAAAGCGCACGTGCATGCCTCTCTCGAGACGAGGACTGACTCCCCTGTGGAGACTCCAGAAGTACCCCAAGATCCATGTCAGCACTGGAGAGGATTCGTCAGGTTCCAGCACTGACTCCACACAAGGTCTTAGGCGCCAGCATCGACGGGGAGAGGAATCCCGAGAGGCCCCCGAGCAACTGGCATGGGGACTGGCCTTTCCTGAGGCCACCAGAGCGGGTCCCTGAGGTCCGAGTCGTAAGTCGAGAGCACCTGCCGCAACTCGAGAAAATCCAGGAGGTTCTCCCCGCCAGACGAGATGAGGCCCATTTCCGCTGAGGCGTCTCGAGGCTATTCACACTTAACCTCTGGAACTTTCAAAGGGTCCTTCACACCCTTTCTGCAACTCAAGATGTTCCCCGACATACCTGTCTCCACTCGAGAGGAAGCACGAGAGTCCCGCCCACATCCAGAGGAGCCCCGTTTCTGCCTCCTAGCTCGAGAGGAGGGATCCTTTCCCTGCGTGGTCGGGAAAGAATTCCCGGCGTTCCCGTCGCATCTCAAGAGCAGCGCGCTCTCCACAGGAAAGGGGAGAGGAACTCCAGGGTCGTATCACCATTCCCAGAGTCCCCCAGAAGTTTCAGTCCATTCCAGGGAAACCTGTTTTCCCTGCACTGCCACGACTTTCAAGCCGAGGATCGACTCACACCACGGTGGCACGTGGGACAACCCTGCTGGAAAGCCTCGTGGGAAAGCTTTGTGGGAAAGCCTTGAGTGAAAGCCACAGATCCATTGATCCAAGGGAAGGGAAGCGTGACACTGCTGCTTCAGGTCGGGAGGAAAGCGCACGTGCATGCCCCCACTGGAGACGAAGACTGACTCCCCTGGGGAGACTCCAGAAGTACACCAAGATCCATTTCTGCACTGGAGAGGAATCCTCAGGTTCCGGCAGCGTCTCCACACAAGGTCTTAGGCGCTGGCATCGAGGGAGAGGAATCACGAGAGGCCCCGAGCAACTCGCATGGGGACTGGCCTTTCCTGAGGCCACCAGAGCGGGTCCCTGAGGTCCCCGTCGTAAGTCGAGAGCACCTGCCGCAACTCGAGAAAATCCAGGAGGTTCTCCCCTCCAGGCGAGATGAGGCGCATTTCCCCTGTGGCATCTCGAGGCTAATCACATCTAACATCTGGAACTTCCAAAGGGTCCTTCACACCCTTGCTGCAACTCAAGAAGTTCCCCGACATACCCGTCTCCACTCGAGAGGAAGCACGAGAGTCCCGCCCACATCCAGAGGAGCCCCGTTTCCGCCTGCTATCTCGAGAGGAGGGATCATTTACCTGCGTGGTCGGAATGAATTCCCGGCATTTCCGTCACATCTCAAGAGGAGGCGCTCTCCACAGGAAAGGCGAGAGGAACTCCAGGGTCGTGCCACATTCCCAGAGTTCCCCAGATGTCTCACTCCATTCCAGGGAAACCTGTTTTCCCTGCACTGCCTCGACTTTCAAGCCGAGGGTCGACTCACAACACGGTGGCACGTGGGACAGCCCTGTGGGAAAGCCTCGTGGGAAAGCCTCGTTGGAAAGCCTCGAGGGAAAGCCCTGATCCCTTGATACACGCGAAGGGAAGCGTGACACTGCTGCTTCAGCTCGGGAGGAAAGCGCACGTGCATTCCCCCAATCGAGACGACGACTGACTCCCCTGGGGAGACTCCAGAAGTACCCCAAGATCCATGTCAGCACTGGAGGTGAATGCTCAGGTTCCGGCACGTACTCCACACAAGATCTTAGGTCCCGGCATCGACTGAAGGGGAATCCCCAGAGGCCCCGAGCAACTCGCATGGGGACTGGCCTTTCCGGAGGCCACCAGAGCGGGTCCCTGAGGTCCCTGTCGTAAGTCGAGAGCACCTGCCGCAACTCTAGAAAATCCAGGAGGTTCTCCCCTCCAGGGCGAGATGAGGCCCATTTCCGCTGAGACGTCTCGAGGCTAATCAAACCTAACCTCTGGAACTTCCAAAGGTTCTTCACACCCTTGCTGCAACTCAAGAAGTTCCCCGACATACCCGTCTACACTCGAGAGGAAGCACAGGAGTCCGCCCACATCCAGAGGAGCCCCGTTTCCGCCTGCTAGCTCGAGAGCAGGGATCCTTTAACTGCGTGGTCGGGAAAGAATTCCCGGCATTCCCGTCACATCTCAAGAGGAGGTGCTCTCCACAGGAAAGGCGAGAGGAACTCCAGGGTCCTGCCACATTCCCAGAGTTCCCCAGATGTCTCACTCCATTCCAGGGAAACCTGTTTTCCCTGCACTGCCTCGACTTTCAAGCCGAGGATCGACTCACAACACGGTGGCACGAGGGACAGCCCTGTGGGAAAGCCTCGTTGGAAAGCCTGGAGGGAAAGACACAGGTCCCTTGATCCACGCGAAGGGAAGCGTGACACTGCTGCTTCAGCTCGGGAGGAAAGCTCACGTGCAAGGCCCCACTCGAGACGAGGACTGACACCACTGAGGGGACTCCAGAAGTACCCCAAGATCCATGTCAGCACTGGAGAGGAATCCTCAGGTTCCGGCACCGAATCCACACAAGGTCTTAGGCCCCCGGCATCGACGGGAGAACAATCCCAAGAGGCCCCAGTGCAACTCACATGGGACTGGCCTTTCCTGTGGCCACCACAGCGGTCCCTGAGGGCCCCGTCGTAAGTCGAGAGCACCTGCCGCAACTCGAGAAAATCCAGGAGTTTCTCCTCATCAGGCGATATGAGGCCCATTTCCGCTGAGGCGTCTCGAGGCTAATCACCCCTAACCTCTGGAACTTCCAAAGGGTCCTTCACACCCTTGCTGCAACTCAAGAATTTCCTCGACATACCGTTTCCAATCGAGAAGAGACGAGAGTCCCACTTACATACAGAGGACCCCCGTTTCTGCTTCATAG
>NW_017202921.1:0-6211 GCF_001704415.2 Capra hircus
CAACATACCGTCTCCACTCGAGAGGAAGCACGAGTGTTCCCCCTACATCCAGAGGAGCCCCGTTTCCGCCTCCTAGCTCGAGAGGAGGGATCCTTGCCCAGCGTGGTCGGGAAAGAATTCCCGGCGTTCCCGTCGCATCTCAAGAGGAGACGCTCACAGGAAAGGCGAGAGGAACTCCAGGGTCGTGCCACCATTCCCAGAGTCCCCCAGATGTTTCAGTCCATTCCAGGGAAACCTGTTTTCCCTGCACTGCCTCGACTTTCAAGCCGAGGATTGACGCAAACCACGGTGGCACGTGGACAGCCCTGTGGGAAAGTCTCGTGGGAAAGCCTCGTGGGAAAGCTCGAGGGAAAGCCACAGATCCCTTGTTCCAAGCTAAGGGAAGCGTGACACTACTGCTACAGCTCGGGAGGAAAGCGCACGTGCATGCCGCCACTCGAGACGAGGACTGACTCCCCTGAGGAGACTCCAGACGTACCCCCAGAATCATGTCAGCACTGGAGAGGAATGCTCAGGTTCGGCACCGACTCCACACAAGAACTTAGGCCCCGGCATCGACGGGGAGAGGATCCCGAGAGGCCGCGAGCAACTCGCATGGGGACTGGCCTTTCCTGAGGCCACCAGAGCGGGTCGCTGAGGTCCCCGTCGTAAGTCGAGAGCACCTGCCGCAACTCGAGAAAATCCAGGAGGTTCTCCCTCCAGGCGAGATGAGGCCCATTTCCGCTGAGGCGTCTCGAGGCTAATCACACCTAACCTCTGGAATTTCAAAGGGTCCTTCACACCCTTGCTGCAACTCAAGAAGTTCCCTGACAAACCCGTCTCCACTCGAGAGGAAGCACGAGAGTCCGCCCACATCCAGAGGAGCCCCGTTTCCGCCTCCTAGCTCGAGAGGAGGGATCCTTTCCGTGCGTGGTCGGGAAAGAATTCCGGCATTCCCGTCGCATCTCAAGAGGAGGCGCTCTCCACAGGAAAGGCGAGAGGAACTCCAGGGTCGTGCCACCATTCCCAGAGTCCACCAGATGTCTCAGTCCATTCCAGGGAAACCTGTTTTCCCTGCAATGCCTCGACTTTCAAGCCGAGGATCAACTCACACCACGGTGGCACGTGGGACAGCCCTGTGGGAAAGCCTCGTGTTAAAGCCTTGTGGGAAAGCCTAGAGGGAAAGCCACAGATCCCTTGATCCACGTGAAGGGAAGCGTGATACTCCTGCTACAGCTCGGGGGGAAATCGCACGTGCATGCTCCCACTCGAGTCGAGGACTGACGCCCCTGGGAGACTCCAGAAGTACCCCAAGATCCATGTCGGCACTGGAGAGGAATCCTCAGGTTCCGGCACCCACTCCACACAAGGTCTTAGGCCCCGGCATCGACGGGATAGGAATCACGAGAGGCCCCCGAGCAACTCGCATGGGGACTGGCCTTTCCTGAGGCCCCAGAGCGTGTCCCTGAGATCCCCGTCGTAAGTCGAGAGCACCTGCCGCAACTCGAGAAAATCCAGGAGGTTCTCCCCTGCAGGCGAGATGAGGCCCATTTCCGCTGAGGCGTCTCGAGGCTAATCACACCTAACCTCTGGAACTTCCAAAGGGTCCTTCACACCCTTGTTGCAACTCAAGAAGTTCCCGGACATACCCGTCTCCACTTAAGAGGAAGCACGAGAGTCCCGCTCATCCAGAGGAGCCCCGTTTCCGCCTCTTAGCTCGAGAGGAGGGATCTTTTCCCTGCGTGGTCAGGAAAGAATTCCCGGCGTTCCCGTCACATCTCAAGAGGAGGCAAACTCCACAGGGAAGGCGAGAGGAACTCCAGGGTCGTGCCACCATTCCCAGAGTCCCCAGATGTCTCAGTCCATTCCAGGGAAACCTGTTTTCCCTGCACTGCCTCGACTTTCAAGCCGAGGATCGACTCACACCACGGTGGCACGTGGAACAGCCCTGTGGGAAAGCCTCGTGGGAAAGCCTCGAGGGAAAGCCACAGATCCCTTGATCCACGGGAAGGGAAGCATGACACTGTTGCTACAGCTCGGAAGTAAAGCGTACGTGCATGCCCCACTGGAGACGAGACTGAATCCCCTGGGGAGACTCCAGAAGTACCCCAAGATCCATGTCAGCACTGGAGAGGAATCCTCAGGTTCCGGCACCGACTCCACACAAGGTCTTACGGCCCCAGCATCGATGGGAGGGAATCCCGAGAGGCCCCTGTGCAACTCGCATGGGGACTGGCCTTTCCTGAGGCCACCAGAGCGGGTCCCTGAGGTCCCCGTCGTAAGTCGAGAGCACCTACCGCAACTGGAGAAAAACCAGGAGGTTCTCCCCTCCAGGCGGGATGAGGCCCATTTCCGCTGAGGCGTCTCGAGGCTAATCACATCTAACCTCTGGAACTTCCAAGGGGTCCTTCACACCCTTGCTGCAACTCAAGAAGTTCCCCAACATACCGTCTCCACTCGAGAGGAAGCACGAGTGTTCCCCCTACATCCAGAGGAGCCCCGTTTCCGCCTCCTAGCTCGAGAGGAGGGATCCTTGCCCAGCGTGGTCGGGAAAGAATTCCCGGCGTTCCCGTCGCATCTCAAGAGGAGACGCTCCACAGGAAAGGCGAGAGGAACTCCAGGGTCGTGCCACCATTCCCAGAGTCCCCCAGATGTTTCAGTCCATTCCAGGGAAACCTGTTTTCCCTGCACTGCCTCGACTTTCAAGCCGAGGATTGACGCAAACCACGGTGGCACGTGGGACAGCCCTGTGGGAAAGTCTCGTGGGAAAGCCTCGTGGGAAAGCCTCGAGGGAAAGCCACAGATCCCTTGTTCCAAGCTAAGGGAAGCGTGACACTACTGCTACAGCTCGGGAGGAAAGCGCACGTGCATGCCGCCACTCGAGACGAGGACTGACTCCCCTGGGGAGACTCCAGACGTACCCCCAGAATCATGTCAGCACTGGAGAGGAATGCTCAGGTTCCGGCACCGACTCCACACAAGAACTTAGGCCCCGGCATCGACGGGAGAGGAATCCCGAGAGGCCCGCGAGCAACTCGCATGGGGACTGGCCTTTCCTGAGGCCACCAGAGCGGGTCGCTGAGGTCCCCGTCGTAAGTCGAGAGCACCTGCCGCAACTCGAGAAAATCCAGGAGGTTCTCCCCTCCAGGCGAGATGAGGCCCATTTCCGCTGAGGCATCTCGAGGCTAATCACACCTAACCTCTGGAATTTCAAAGGGTCCTTCACACCCTTGCTGCAACTCAAGAAGTTCCCTGACAAACCCGTCTCCACTCGAGAGGAAGCACGAGAGTCCCGCCCACATCCAGAGGAGCCCCGTTTCCGCCTCCTAGCTCGAGAGGAGGGATCCTTTCCGTGCGTGGTCGGGAAAGAATTCCCGGCATTCCCGTCGCATCTCAAGAGGAGGCGCTCTCCACAGGAAAGGCGAGAGGAACTCCAGGGTCGTGCCACCATTCCCAGAGTCCACCAGATGTCTCAGTCCATTCCAGGGAAACCTGTTTTCCCTGCAATGCCTCGACTTTCAAGCCGAGGATCAACTCACAGCACGGTGGCACGTGGGACAGCCCTGTGGGAAAGCCTCGTGTTAAAGCCTCGTGGGAAAGCCTAGAGGGAAAGCCACAGATCCCTTGATCCACGTGAAGGGAAGCGTGATACTCCTGCTACAGCTCGGGAGGAAATCGCACGTGCATGCCCCCACTCGAGTCGAGGACTGACGCCCCTGGGGAGACTCCAGAAGTACCCCAAGATCCATGTCGGCACTGGAGAGGAATCCTCAGGTTCCGGCACCCACTCCACACAAGGTCTTAGGCCCCGGCATCGACGGGATAGGAATCACGAGAGGCCTCCGAGCAACTCGCATGGGGACTGGCTTTTCCTGAGGCCCCCAGAGCGTGTCCCTGAGATCCCCGTCGTAAGTCGAGAGCACCTGCCGCAACTCGAGAAAATCCAGGAGGTTCTCCCCTGCAGGCGAGATGAGGCCCATTTCCGCTGAGGCGTCTCGAGGCTAATCACACCTAACCTCTGGAACTTCCAAAGGGTCCTTCACACCCTTGTTGCAACTCAAGAAGTTCCCGGACATACCCGTCTCCACTTAAGAGGAAGCACGAGAGTCCCGCTCACATCTTGAGGAGCCCCGTTTCCGCCTCTTAGCTCGAGAGGAGGGATCTTTTCCCTGCGTGGTCGGGAAAGAATTCCCGGCGTTCCCGTCACATCTCAAGAGGAGGCAAACTCCACAGGAAGGCGAGAGGAACTCCAGGGTCGTGCCACCATTCCCAGAGTCCCCCAGATGTCTCAGTCCATTCCAGGGAAACCTGTTTTCCCTGCACTGCCTCGACTTTCAAGCCGAGGATCGACTCACACCACGGTGGCACGTGGAACAGCCCTGTGGGAAAGCCTCGTGGGAAAGCCTCGTGGGAAAGCCTCGAGGGAAAGCCACAGATCCCTTGATCCACCGGAAGGGAAGCATGACACTGTTGCTACAGCTCGGAAGTAAAGCGTACGTGCATGCCCCCACTGGAGACGAGGACTGAATCCCCTGGGGAGACTCCAGAAGTACCCCAAGATCCATGTCAGCACTGGAGAGGAATCCTCAGGTTCCGGCACCGACTCCACACAAGGTCTTAGGCCCCAGCATCGATGGGAGGGGAATACTGAGAGGCCCCCGTGCAACTCGCATGGGGACTGGCCTTTCCTGAGGCCACCAGAGCGGGTCCCTGAGGTCCCCGTCGTAAGTCGAGAGCACCTACCGCAACTGGAGAAAAAACCAGGAGGTTCTCCCCTCCAGGCGGGATGAGGCCCATTTCCGCTGAGGCGTCTCGAGGCTAATCACATCTAACCTCTGGAACTTCCAAGGGTCCTTCACACCCTTGCTGCCAACTCAAGAAGTTCCCCAACATACCGTCTCCACTCGAGAGGAAGCACGAGTGTTCCCCCTACATCCAGAGGAGCCCCGTTTCCGACCTCCTAGCTCGAGAGGAGGGATCCTTGCCCAGCGTGGTCCGGAAAGTATTTCTGGCGTTCCCGTCGCATCTCAAGAGGAGACGCTCTCCACAGGAAAGGCGAGAGGAACTCCAGGGTCGTGTCACCAATCCCAGAGTCCCCCAGATGTCTCAGTCCATTCCAGGGAAAGCCGTTTTTCCTGCACTGCCTCGACTTTCAAGCAGAGGATCGACTCAACCCACAGTGACACGTGGGACAGCCCTGTGGGAAAGCCTCGTGGGAAAGCCTCGAGTGAAAGCCACAGATCCCTTGATTAACGCGAAGAGAAGCGTGACACTGCTGCTACAGCTCGGAGGAAAGCGCACGTGCATGCCCCGACTCGAGACGAGGACTGATTCCCCTGGGGAGACTCGAGAAGTACCCCAAGATCCATGTCAGCACTGGAGAGGAATCCTCAGGTTCCGGTATCGACTCCACACAAGATCTTAGGCCCCGGCATCGACGGGAGAGGAATCCCGAGAGGCCCCGCGCAACTCGTAGGGGACAGGCCTTTCCTGAGGCCCCCAGAGCGGGTCCCTGAGGTCCCCGTCGCAAGTCGAGAGCACCTGCCGCAACTCGAGAAAATCCAGGAGGTTCTACCCTCCAGGAGAGATGAGGCCCATTTCCGCTGAGGCGTCTCGAGGCTAATCACACCTAACCTCTGGAACTTCCAAAGGGTCCTTCACACCCTTGCTGCAACTCAAGAAGTTCCCCGACATACCCGTCTCCACTCTAGAGGAAGCATGAGAGTCCCGGCCACATCCAGAGAAGCGCCGTTTCCGCCTCTTAGCTCGAGAGGGGGATCTATTCCCTGCGTGGTCGGGAAAGAATTCCCGGCGTTCCCGTCGCATCTCAAGAGGAGGCGCTCTAAACAGGAAAGGCGAGAGGAACTCCAGGGTCGTGCACCATTCACAGAGTCCCCCAGATGTCTCAGTCCATTCCAGGGAAACCTGTTTTTCCTGCACTGCCTCGACTTTCAAGGCAGAGGATCCACTCACCCACAGTGCACGTGGAAGCCCTGTGTGGAAAGCCTCGTGGGAAGCCTCGAGGGAAAGCCACAGATCCCTTGATCCACGCGAAGGGATGCATGACAATGCTGCTACAGCTTGGGAGGAAAGTGCACGAGCAAGCCCCCACTCGAGACGAGGACTGACTCCCCTTTGGAGACTCCACAAGTACCCCAAGATCCATCTCGGCACTGGAGAGGTATCTCAGGTTACCGCACAGACTCCACACAAGTCTTACCACGGCATCTAC
>NW_017202922.1:0-6211 GCF_001704415.2 Capra hircus
GGGGGAACTCTAGTGTTCCTGTCGAGTGGAGACGGGTATGTCGGGGAACTTCTTGAGTTGCAGCAACGGTGTGAACGACCCTTTGGAAGTTCCAAAGGTTAGGTGTGACTAGACTCGAGTCGCTTCAGCGGGAAATGGGCTCATCTCGCCTGAAGGGGAGAACTACTGGATATTTTGAGTTGCGGCAGGTGCTCTCGACTTAAGACGGAGGACCTCAGGGACCGCTCTGGTGGCCTCCAGAAAGGCCAGTCCCCATGCGAGTTGCTCGGGGGGCCTCTCGGGATTTTCTCCTGTCGATGCCGGGGCCTAAAATCTTGTGTGGAGCGGTGCAGGAAACCTGAGATTCCTCTCCAGTGCTGACATGGATCTTGGGGGTACTTCTGGAGTCTCCCCAGTGGAGTCAGTCCTCGTCTCGAGTGGGGCATGCACGTGCGATTTCCTCCGAGCTGTAGCAGCAGTGTCACCCTTCCTTCACGTGATACGGATCTGTGCCTTTCCCTCGGGGCTTTCCCACGAGGCTTTCCACGAGGCTTTCCCACAGGCTGTCCCACGTGCACCGTGGTGTGAGTCGATCCTCGGCTTGAAAGTCGAGGCAGTGCAGGGAAAATAGGTTCCCTGGAAATGGACGGAGACATCTGGGGGACTCTGGGAATGGTGGCACGACCCTGGAGTTCCTCCGCCTTTCCTGTGGAGAGCGGCTCCACGTGAGATGCGACGGGAACGCGGGAATTCTTTTCCCGACCCGCAGGGAAAGGATCCTCTCTCGAGCTAGGAGGCGGAAACGGGGCTCCTCTGGATGTGGCGGGACTCTCGTTGCTTCCTCTCGAGTGGAGACGGGTATGTCGGGGAACTTCTTGAGTTGCAGCAAGGGTGTGAAGGACCCTTTGGAAGTTCCAGAGGTTAGGTGTGAATAGCCTCGAGACACCTCAGCGGAAATGGCCTCATCTCGCCTGAGGGGGGAGAACCTCCTGGATTTTCTCGAGTTTTCGGCAGGTGCTCTCGACCTACGACGGGGACTTCAGGGACCCGCTCGGTGGCCTCAGGAAAGGCCAGTCCCCATGCGAGTTGCTCGGGGCCTCTCGGGATTCCTCTCCCATCGATGCCGGGGCCTAGGACCTTGTGTGGAGTCGGTGCCGGAACCTGAGGATTCCTCTCCAGTGCTGACATGGATCTTGGGGTACTTCTGGAGTCTCCCCAGTGGGAGTCAGTCCTCGTCTCGAGTGGGGGCATGCACGTGCGCTTTCCTCCGAGCTGTCGCAGCAGTGTCACCCTTCCCTTCGCGTGGATGAAGGGATCTGTGGCTTTCCCTCGGGCTTTTCCACGAGGCTTTCCCACGAGGCTTTCCCACAGGGCGGGGTCTCACGTGCCACCGTGGTGTGAGTCGATCCTCGGCTTGAAAGTCGAGCAGTGCAGGGAAAATAGGTTTCCCTGGAATGGACGGAGAATCTGGGGGACTCTGCGAATGGGGTGGCACGACCCTGGAGTTACTCTCGCCTTTCCTGTGGAGGCGCCTCCTCTTGAGATGCGACGGGAATGCCGGGAATTCTTTCCCGACCACGCAGGGAAAGGATCCCTCCTTCGAGCTAGGAGGCGGAAATGGGGGCTTCCTGGATGTGGGCGGTACTCTCGTGTTTCCTCTCGAGTGGAGACGGGTATGTCGGGGAACTTCTTAGAGTTGCAGCAAGGGTGTGAAGGACTTTTGGAAGTTCCAGAGTTTAGGTGTGATTAGCCTCGAGACGCCTCATCGGAAATGGGCACATCTCGCCTGGCTGGGAGAACCTCCTGGATTTTCTCGAGTTGCGGCAAGTGCTCTCGACTTACGTCGGGACCTCAGGGACCCACTCTGGTGGCTCAGGAAAGGCCAGTCCCATGCGAGTTGCTCGGGGACCTCTCGGGGGCCTCTCGGTTTCCTCTCCATTGATGCTGGGGCCTAAGACCTTGTGTGGAGTAAGTGCCGGAACCTGAGGATGCCTCTCCAGTGCTGACATGGATCTTGGGGGTACTTCTGGAGTCTCCCCGGGAGTCAGTCCTCGTCTCGAGTGGGGGCATGCACGTGGGCTTTCCACCCGAGCTGTAGCAGCAGTGTCACCCTTCTCTTCGCGAGGATCAACGGATCTGTGGCTTTTCCCTCGAGGCTTTCCCACGAGGCTTTCCCACCACAGGGCTGTCCCACGTGCCACCGTGGTTTTGAGTCGATCCTCGCTTGAAAGTCGAGGCAGTGCAGGAAAACAGGTTTCCCTGGAATGGACTGAGACACCTGGGGACTCTGGGAATGGTGTCACGACCCTGGAGTTCCTCTCGCCTTTCCTGTGGAGAGCGGCCTCCTCTTGAGATGCGACGGGAACGCGGGAATTCTTTCCCGACCAATGCAGGGAAAGGATCCCTCCTCTCGGCTAGGGAGGCGGAAACGGGGCTCCTCTGGGATGTGGGCGGGACTCTCGTGCTTCCTCTCGAGTGGCGACGTGTATGTCGGGAACTTCTTGAGTTGCAGCAAGGGTGTGATGGACCCTTTGGAAGTTCCAGAGGTTAGGTGTGATTAGCCTCGATAGGCCTCAGCGGAAACGGGCCTCATCTCGCCTGGAGGGGAGAACCTCCTGGATTTTCTCGAGTTTCAGCAGGTGCTCTCGACTTCGACGGGGACCTCAGGGACCCGCTCTGGTGGCCTCAGGAAAGGCCAGTCCCCATGCGAGTTGCTCGGGGGCCTCTCGGGATTCCTCTCCTTCGATGCCGGGCCTAAGACCTTGTGTGGCAGTCGGTGCCAGAACCTGAGGATTCCTCTCCATTGCTGACATGGATCTTGGGGTACTTCTGGAGTCTCCCCAGGGAGTCAGTCCTCGTCTCGAGGGGCATGCACGTGCGCTTTCCACCCGAGCTGTAGCAGCAGTATCACGTTTCCCGTAGCGTGGATCAAGGGATCTGTGTCTTTCCATCTAGCTTTCCCACGATGCTTTTCCCACGAGCTTTCCCACAGTGTTCTCCACGTGCCACCTTGGTGTGTGTCGATCCTCGGCTTGAAAGTCGAGGCGGTGCTGGGAAAAGATTTTCCCTTTAATGGACTGAGTCATCAGTGGAACTCTGGCAATGGTGGCATGACCCTGGAGTTCCTCTCGCCTTTCCTGTGGAGAGCGCCTCGTCTTGGGATGCGACGGGAATGCCGGAAATTCTTTTCCGACCTCGCAGGGACAGGATCCCTCCTCTCGAGCTATGAGGCGCAAACGGGCACCTCTGGATATGGCGGGACTCTAGTGCTTCCTCTCGAGTGGAGCGGGTATGTCGGGGAAATTCTTGAGTGGCAGCAAGGGTGTGAAGGACCCTTGGAATTTCCAGATGATAGGTGTGATTTTGCCTCGAGATGCCTGAGCGGAAATGGGCCTCACCTCGCCTGGAGGGGAAACCCACCTGGATTTTTCTCGAGTTGCGGCAGGCGCTCTCGACTTACGACGGGGACCTCAGGGACCCACTCTGGTGGCCTCACGAAAGGCCAGTCCCCATGCGAGTTGCTCGGGGGCCTCTCGGGATTCCTCTCCCGTCGATGCTGGGGCCTAAGACCTTGTGTGGAATCGGTGCCGGAACCTGAGGATTCCTCTCCAGTGCTGACATGGATCTTGGGGTACTTCTGGAGTCTCCCAGTGGAGTCAGTCCTCCTCTCGAGTGGGGCATGCACGTGCGTTTCCTCCGAGTTGTAGCAGCACTGTCGCGCTTCCATTGCGTGGATCAAGGAATCTGTGGCTTTCCCTCGAGGCTTTCCCACGAGGCTTTCCCACAGGGCTGTCCCACGTGCCACCGTGGTGTGAGTCGATCTTCAGATTGAAAGTCGACGCAGTGCTGGGAAAACAGGTTTCCCTGGAACGGACGGAGATATCTGGGGGACTCTGGAATGGTTGCACGACCCTGGAGTTCCTATCGCCTTTCCTGTTGAGAGAGCCTCCTCTTGAGATGCGACGGAAATGCCGGGAATTCTTTCCCGACCACGCAGGGAAAGGATCCTCCCCCTCGAGCTAGGAGGAGGAAACAGGGCTCCTCTGGATGTGGGCGGGATTCTCGTGCTTCCTCTCGAGTGGAGACGGGCATGTCGGGGGAACTTCTTGAGTTGCGGCAAGGGTGTGAAGGACCCTTTGGAAGTTCCAGAGGTTAGGTGTAATTAGCCTCGAGACGCCTCAGTGGGAAATGGGCCTCATCTCGCCTGCAGGGGGAACCCCTGGATTTTCTCGAGTTGCGGCAGGTGCTCTCGACTTACGACGGGGACCTCAGGGACCCGTACTGCTGGCCTCAGGAAAGGCCAGTCCCATGTGAGTAGCTCAGGGCCTCTCGGGATTCCTCTCCGTTGATGTCGGGCCTAAGGTCTTTGTGGAGTCGGTGCTGTAACCTGAGGATTCCTCTCCAGTGCTGACATAGATCTTGGTGTACTTCTGGAGTCTCCCCAGGACAGTCAGTCCTCTACTCGAGTACGGGCATGCATGTGCGCTTTCCTCCCGAGCTGTAGCAGCAGTGTCACGCTTCCCTTCGCGTGGATCAACGGATCTGTGGCTTTCCCTCGACGCTTTCCCAAGAGGCTTTTCACGAGGCTTTTCCACAGGGCTGTCCCACGTGCCACCGTGGTGTGAGTCGATCCTCGGCTTGAAAGTCGACGCAGTGCAGGGAAAACAGGTTTCTCTGGAATGGACTGAGACATCTGGGGACTCTGGGAATGGTGGCAAGACCCTGGAGTTCTCTCGCCTTTTCGGTGGAGAGCGCCTCCTCTTGAGATGCGACGGGGAACGCCGGGAATTCTTTCCCGACCACGCAGGGAAAGGATCCCTCCGCTCGAGGTGTGAGGCGGAAACGGGCTGCTCTGGATTTGGCGGGACTCTCGTGCTTCCTCTCGAGTGGAGACGGGTATGTTGGGGAACTTCTTGAGTTGCAGCAAGGGTGTGAAGGACCCTTTGGAAGTTCGAGAGGTTAGGTGTGATTAGCCTCGAGACGCCTCAGCAGAAATGGGGCCTCATCTCGCCTGAAGGGGAGAACCTCCTGGATTTTCTCGAGTTGCGGCAGGTGCTCTCGACTTACGACTGGGACCTCAGACCCCTCTGGTGGCCTCAGGAAAGGCCAGTCCCCATGCAGTTGCACGGGGGCCTCTCGGGATTCCTCTCCCGTCGATGCTGGTGCCTAAGACCTTGTGGGAGTCGGTGCCCGCACCTGAGGATTCCTCTCCAGTGCTGACACGGATCTTGGGGTACTTCTGGAGTCTCCCCTGGGGAGTCAGTCCTCGTCTCGAGTGGGGGCAGGGACATGCGATTTCCTCCCGAGCTGTAGCAGCAGAGTCATGCTTCCCCTTCGCGTGGATCAAGGGATTTGTGGCTTTGCCCTCAAGGCTTTCCACTAGGCTTTCCCACGAGCTTTCCCACAGGGCTATCCCACGTGCCACCGTGGTGTGAGTCGATCCTCGGCTTGAAAGTCGAGGCAGTGCAGGGAAACAGGTTTCCCTGGAATGGACAGACATCTGGGGGACTCTGGGAATGGTGGCCCGACCCTGGAGTTCCTCTCGCCTTTCCTATGGAGAGAGCCTCCTCTTGAGATGCGACGGGAACGCCGGGAATTCTTTCCCGACCACGCAGTGAAAGGATCCCTCCTCTCGAGCTATGAGACGGAAACGGGGCTCCTCTGGATGTAGGGCAGAACTCTCGTGCTTCCTCTCGAGTGGAGACGGGTATGTCGGGGAACTTCTTGAGTTGCAGCAAGAGTGTGAAGGACCTTTGAAAATTCCAGAGGTTAGGTGTGATTAGCCTCAATATGCCTCAGCGGAAATGGGCCTCATATAGCCTGGAGGGAGAACCTCCTGGATTTTCTCGAGTTGCGGCAGGTGCTCTCGACTTACGACGGGGACCCTGGGACCCGCTCTGGTGGCCTCAGTAAAGGCCAGTCCCCATGCAAGGTGCTCGGGGGCCTCTCGGGATTCCTCTCCCGTCGATGCCGGGGCCTAAGACCTTGTGTGGAGTCGGTGCCGGAACCTGAGGATTCCTCTCCATTGCTGACATGGATCTTGGGGTACTTCTGTAGTCTCCCCAGGGGAGTCAGTACGCGTCTCGAGTGGGGCATGCACGTGCGCTTTCCTCCCGAGCTGTAGCAGCAGTGTCTCCCTTCCCCTCGCGAGGATCAAGAGATCAGGGGCTTTCCCTCGAGGCTTTCCCACGAGGCTTTCCCCCACGAGGCTTTCCCACAAGCTCTCCACGTG
>NW_017202923.1:0-6211 GCF_001704415.2 Capra hircus
CACCTGCACACCCACGGAGTCAGCCTCTGGGAGTGTGGGGATGCAAAACCCAGCCAGGGGCCCTTGGAACCTGGTGCTCTCCGTGCGGAGCTTTGTCTGGGCGGCCAAGGAACCGCTGAAGGAGCCCTGCTGTTGCCCTTCGCTTCCCTCTGACAGAGCTTTCACTGCTGGAGCCCTTGGCAGTGTGCAACCCACCAGCCCCTAAGCCCTCCTCAAGGACGCTTGGGACCTAAGTGCAAAGGCAAGGCAGGGGTAGAGCTGAAGCCAGGAAGGCGCCAGTGGCGTTTCCGAGCCTCACACAGCCTGCTCCTTCCTGGGGAGGGAGCCTTAAAGCAAGGCAAGTCTGCGCAAGGCTCGCCTATGGCAGAGCATCTTGGTGCCAGGAACTCTGCCAGATCGGGCCTCTGAACAGAGCTAGAGATCTGCCGTACTGGAGTCGCACTTAGCTTCGTGTAAGCAGGGATTTCAGCTTGACGGGGACTTGCTGCCTCCTCTTCCCCGAGGAGGCTCGCTTCCCTGCTGGCTGTGCACTCGCCTATCAGGCGGGGGCGCAGGGCTCCTCCAGCAGGTCTTGCCTCAGGGGCTGCTTCCCCTGAGTTGGGGCTGTGGGCAGGAACCCAGACACGCAGGATCAGGCCCCAAACACCTGCACATGTCTCTGCTGGGGAGGAGAGTGCTAGGGAACCTACGTCTGTCATACACTTTCTGGGCACCCAAGGAATCAGCCTCCGTGTGTGCGGGCTGAAAACCCCAGCCAGGGGCCTGGGAGCCTGGTGCTCTCCGTGTGGCGCTGAATCTGGGCGGCCAAGCAACCGCTGGAGGAGCCCTGCAGTTGCCCTTCCCTTCCCTCTGACAGAATTCTCACTGCTGGAGCCCTTGGCAGTGTGCAACCCACCAGCCCCTAAGCTCTCCTTAAGGAGGACTGGGACCTAAGTGCAAAGGCAAGGCAGGATTGGAGCTGAGGCAAGAAAGGCGCCAGTGGCGACTCCCAGGCTCCTGCTGCCTGCTCCTTCCTGGAGAGGCAGCCTAAAAGCAAGGCAAGTCTGGGCAAGGCTAGCCCCCGGCAGAGCAGCCTCGCGCCAGGAACTCTGCCAGATCGGGGCTCTGAGCAGAGCTAGAGCTCTGCCGTACTGGAGGCGCACTTAGCTCCGTGCAAGCAGGGCTTTCAACTTGACGGGGCTGGGCTGCCTCCTCTTCCCCCGAGGAGGCTCGCTTCCCTGCTGGCTGTGCACTCGCCTATCAGGCGGGGGCGCAGGGCTCCTCCAGCAGGTCTTGCCTCAGGGGCTGCTTCCCCTGAGTTGGGGCTGTGGGCAGGAACCCAGACACGCAGGATCAGGCCCCAACACCTGCACATGTCTCTGCTGGGGAGGAGAGTGCTAGGGAACCTACGTCTGTCATACACTTTCTGGGCACCCAAGGAATCAGCCTCCGTGTGTGCGGGGCTGAAAACCCCAGCCAGGGGCCCTGGGAGCCTGGTGCTCTCGGTGCGGCGCTGATTCTAGGCGGCCTAGAAACCGCTGGAGGAGCCCTGCAGTTGCCCTTCCCTTCCCTCTGACAGAGCTCTCACTGCTGAAGCCCTTGGCAGTGTGCAACCCACCACCCCCTAAGCCCTCCCCAACGACGCCTGGCACCTATGTGCAAAGGCAAGGCAGGATTGGAGCTGAGGCAAGGAAGGCACCAGTGGCGTCTCCCAGGCTCGCTCAGACAGCTCCTTCCTGGGAGGGAGCCTAAAAGCAAGGCAAGTCTGGGCAAGGCGAGCCCCCGGCCGAGCAGCCTCGCGCCAGAAACTCTGCCAGATCGGGGCTCTGAGCAGAGCTAGAGCTCTGCCGTACTGGAGGCCACTTAGCTCCGTGCAAGCAGGGCTTTCCTCTTGACTGGGCTCGGCTGCCTCCTCTTCTCCCGAGGAGGCTCGCTACACTGCTGGCTGTGCTCTCGCCTATCAGGCGGGCGCGCAGGGCTCCTCCAGCAGGTCTTGCCTCAGGGGCTGCTTCCCCTGAGTTGAGGCTGTGGCGGGAACCCAGACACGCAGGATAAGGCCCCAACCACCTGCACATGTCTCTGCTGGGGAGGAGAGTGCTAGGGAACCTACGTCTCTCACACACTTTCTAGGCACCCACGGAGTCAGCCTCTGGGAGTGTGGGGATGCAAAACCCAGCCAGGGGCCCTTGGAACCTGGTGCTCTCCGTGCGGAGCTTTGTCTGGGCGGCCAAGGAACCGCTGAAGGAGCCCTGCTGTTGCCCTTCGCTTCCCTCTGACAGAGCTTTCACTGCTGGAGCCCTTGGCAGTGTGCAACCCACCAGCCCCTAAGCCCTCCTCAAGGACGCTTGGGACCTAAGTGCAAAGGCAAGGCAGGGGTAGAGCTGAAGCCAGGAAGGCGCCAGTGGCGTTTCCGAGCCTCACACAGCCTGCTCCTTCCTGGGGAGGGAGCCTTAAAGCAAGGCAAGTCTGCGCAAGGCTCGCCTATGGCAGAGCATCTTGGTGCCAGGAACTCTGCCAGATCGGGCCTCTGAACAGAGCTAGAGATCTGCCCGTACTGGAGTCGCACTTAGCTTCGTGTAAGCAGGGATTTCAGCTTGACGGGACTTGCTGCCTCCTCTTCCCCCGAGGAGGCTCGCTTCCCTGCTGGCTGTGCACTCGCCTATCAGGCGGGGCGCAGGGCTCCTCCAGCAGGTCTTGGCCTCAGGGCCTGCTTCCCCTGAGTTGGGGCTGTGGGCAGGAACCCAGACACGCAGGATCAGGCCCCAAACACCTGCACATGTCTCTGCTGGGGAGGAGAGTGCTAGGGAACCTACGTCTGTCATACACTTTCTGGGCACCCAAGGAATCAGCCTCCGTGTGTGCGGGGCTGAAAACCCCAGCCAGGGGACCTGGGAGCCTGGTGCTCTCCGTGTGGCGCTGAATCTGGGCGGCCAAGCAACCGCTGGAGGAGCCCTGCAGTTGCCCTTCCCTTCCCTCTGACAGAATTCTCACTGCTGGAGCCCTTGGCAGTGTGCAACCCACCAGCCCCTAAGCTCTCCTTAAGGAGGACTGGGACCTAAGTGCAAAGGCAAGGCAGGATTGGAGCTGAGGCAAGAAAGGCGCCAGTGGCGACTCCCAGGCTCCTGCTGCCTGCTCCTTCCTGGAGAGGCAGCCTAAAAGCAAGGCAAGTCTGGGCAAGGCTAGCCCCCGGCAGAGCAGCCTCGCGCCAGGAACTCTGCCAGATCGGGGCTCTGAGCAGAGCTAGAGCTCTGCCGTACTGGAGGCGCACTTAGCTCCGTGCAAGCAGGGCTTTCAACTTGACGGGGCTGGGCTGCCTCCTCTTCCCCCGAGGAGGCTCGCTTCCCTGCTGGCTGTGCACTCGCCTATCAGGCGGGGGCGCAGGGCTCCTCCAGCAGGTCTTGCCTCAGGGGCTGCTTCCCCTGAGTTGGGGCTGTGGGCAGGAACCCAGACACGCAGGATCAGGCCCCAAACACCTGCACATGTCTCTGCTGGGGAGGAGAGTGCTAGGGAACCTACGTCTGTCATACACTTTCTGGGCACCCAAGGAATCAGCCTCCGTGTGTGCGGGGCTGAAAACCCCAGCCAGGGGCCCTGGGAGCCTGGTGCTCTCGGTGCGGCGCTGATTCTAGGCGGCCTAGAAACCGCTGGAGGAGCCCTGCAGTTGCCCTTCCCTTCCCTCTGACAGAGCTCTCACTGCTGAAGCCCTTGGCAGTGTGCAACCCACCACCCCCTAAGCCCTCCCCAACGACGCCTGGCACCTATGTGCAAAGGCAAGGCAGGATTGGAGCTGAGGCAAGGAAGGCACCAGTGGCGTCTCCCAGGCTCGCTCAGACAGCTCCTTCCTGGGGAGGGAGCCTAAAAGCAAGGCAAGTCTGGGCAAGGCGAGCCCCCGGCCGAGCAGCCTCGCGCCAGAAACTCTGCCAGATCGGGGCTCTGAGCAGAGCTAGAGCTCTGCCGTACTGGAGGCCCACTTAGCTCCGTGCAAGCAGGGCTTTCCTCTTGACTGGGCTCGGCTGCCTCCTCTTCTCCCGAGGAGGCTCGCTACACTGCTGGCTGTGCTCTCGCCTATCAGGCGGGCGCGCAGGGCTCCTCCAGCAGGTCTTGCCTCAGGGGCTGCTTCCCCTGAGTTGGGGCTGTGGGCGGGAACCCAGACACGCAGGATAAGGCCCCAACCACCTGCACATGTCTCTGCTGGGGAGGAGAGTGCTAGGGAACCTACGTCTCTCACACACTTTCTAGGCACCCACGGAGTCAGCCTCTGGGAGTGTGGGGATGCAAAACCCAGCCAGGGGCCCTTGGAACCTGGTGCTCTCCGTGCGGAGCTTTGTCTGGGCGGCCAAGGAATCGCTGAAGGAGCCCTGCTGTTGCCCTTCGCTTCCCTCTGACAGAGCTTTCACTGCTGGAGCCCTTGGCAGTGTGCAACCCACCAGGCCCTAAGCCCTCCTCAAGGACGCTTGGGACCATAAGTGCAAAGGCAAGGCAGGGGTAGAGCTGAAGCCAGGGAGGAACCAGTGGCGTTTCCGAGCCTCACACAGCCTGCTCCTTCCTGGGGAGGGAGCCGTAAAGCAAGGCAAGTCTGCGCAAGGCTCGCCTATGACAGAGCATCTTGGTGCCAGGAACTCTGCCAGATCGGGCCTCTGAACAGAGTTAGAGATCTGCCGTACTGGAGTCGCACTTAGCTTCGTGTAAGCAGGGATTTCAGTTTGACGGAGACTTGCTGCCTCCTCTTCCCCCGAGGAGGCTCGCTTCCCTGCTGGCTGCGCACTCGCCTATCAGGCGGGTGGCGCAGGGCTCCTCTAGCAGGTCTTGCCTCAGGGCCTGCTTCCCCTGAGTTGGGGCTGTGGGCAGGAACCCAGACACGCAGGATCAGGCCCCAAACACCTACACATGTCTCTGCTGGGGAGGAGAGTGCTAGGGAACCTACGTCTGTCATACACTTTCTGGGCACCCAAGGAATCAGCCTCCGTGTGTGCGGGGCTGAAAACCCCAGCCAGGGGACCTGGGATCCTGGTGCTCTCCGTGTGGCGCTGAATCCGGGCGGCCAAGCAACCGCTGGAGGAGCCCTGCAGTTGCCCTTCCCTTCCCTCTGACAGAATTCTCACTGCTGGAGCCCTTGGCAGTGTGCAACCCACCAGCCCCTAAGCCCTCCTTAAGGAGGACTGGGACCTAAGTGCAAAGGCAAGGCAGGATTGGAGCTGAGGCCAGAAAGGCGCCAGTGGCGACTCCCAGGCTCCTGCTGCCTGCTCCTTCCTGGAGACGCAGCCTAAAAGCAAGGCAAGTCTGGGCAAGGCTAGCCCCCGGCAGAGCAGCCTCGCGCCAGGAATTCTGCCAGATCGGGGCTCTGAGCAGAGCTAGAGCTCTGCCGTACTGGAGGCGCACTTAGCTCCGTGCAAGCAGGGCTTTCAACTTGACGGGGCTGGGCTGCCTCCTCTTCCCCCGAGGAGGCTCGCTTCCCTGCTGGCTCTGCACTCGCCTATCAGGCGGGGGCGCAGGGCTCCTCCAGCAGGTCTTGCCTCAGGGGACTGCTTCCCCTGAGCTGGGGCTGTTGGCAGGAACCCAGACACGCAGGATCAGGCCCCAAACACCTGCACATGTCTCTGCTGGGGAGGAGAGTGCTAGGGAACCTACGTCTGTCATACACTTTCTGGGCACCCAAGGAATCAGCCTCCGTGTGTGCGGGGCTGAAAACCCCAGCCAGGGGCCCTGGGAGCCTGGTGCTCTCGGTGCGGCGCTGATTCTAGGCGGCCTAGAAACCGCTGGAGGAGCCCTGCAGTTGCCCTTCCCTTCCCTCTGACAGAGCTCTCACTGCTGAAGCCCTTGGCAGTGTGCAACCCACCACCCCCTAAGCCCTCCCCAACGACGCCTGGCACCTATGTGCAAAGGCAAGGCAGGATTGGAGCTGAGGCAAGGAAGGCACCAGTGGCGTCTCCCAGGCTCGCTCAGACAGCTCCTTCCTGGGGAGGGAGCCTAAAAGCAAGGCAAGTCTGGGCAAGGCGAGCCCCCGGCCGAGCAGCCTCGCGCCAGAAACTCTGCCAGATCGGGGCTCTGAGCAGAGCTAGAGCTCTGCCGTACTGGAGGCCCACTTAGCTCCGTGCAAGCAGGGCTTTCCTCTTGACTGGGCTCGGCTGCCTCCTCTTCTCCCCGAGGAGGCTCGCTACACTGCTGGCTGTGCTCTCGCCTATCAGGCGGGCGCGCAGGGCTCCTCCAGGCAGGTCTTGCCTCAGGGGCTGTC
>NW_017202924.1:0-6211 GCF_001704415.2 Capra hircus
CAGCAGTGAGATTCTGTCAGAGGGAAGGAAGGCAACTGCAGGGCTCCTCCAGCGGTTGCTTGGCCGCCCAGATCAGAGCGCCACACGGAGAGCACCAGGCTCCCAGGGCCCCTGGCTGGGTTTTCAGCCCCGCACACACGGAGGCTGATTCCTTTGGTGCCCAGAAAGTGTGTATGACAGACGTAGGTTCCCTAGCACTCTCCTCCCCAGCAGAGACATGTGCAGGTGTTTGGGCCTGATCCTGCGTGTCTGGGTTCCCACAGCCCCAACTCAGGGGAAGCAGCCCCTGAGGCAAGACCTGCTGGAGGAGCCCTGCGCCCCCGCCTGATAGGCGAGTGCACAGCCAGCAGGGAAGCGAGCCTCCTCGGGGAAGAGGAGGCAGCAAGTCCCCGTCAAGCTGAAATCCCTGCTTACACGAAGCTAAGTGCGACTCCAGTACGGCAGATCTCTAGCTCTGTTCAGAGGCCCGATCTGGCAGAGTTCCTGGCCAAGATGCTCTGCCATAGGCGAGCCTTGCGCAGACTTGCCTTGCTTTTAAGGCTCCCTCCCAGGAAGGAGCAGGCTGTGTGAGGCTCGGGAACGCCACTGGCGCCTTCCTGGCTTCAGCTCTCCCCTGCCTTGCCTTTGCACTTAGGTCCCAAGCGTCCTTGAGGAGGCTTAGGGGCTGGTGGGTTGCACACTGCCAAGGGCTCCAGCAGTGAAAGCTCTGTCAGAGGGAAGCGAAGGCAACAGCAGGGCTCCTTCAGCGGTTCCTTGGCCGCCCAGACAAGCTCCGCACGGAGAGCACCAGGTTCCAAGGGCCCCTGGCTGGGTTTTGCATCCCCACACTCCCAGAGGCTGACTCCGTGGGTGCCTAGAAAGTGTGTGAGAGACGTAGGTTCCCTAGCACTCTCCTCCCCAGCAGAGACATGTGCAGGTGGTTGGGGCCTATCCTGCGTGTCTGGGTTCCCGCCCACAGCCCCAACTCAGGGGAAGCAGCCCCTGAGGCAAGACCTGCTGGAGGAGCCCTGCGCGCCCGCCTGATAGGCGAGAGCACAGCCAGCAGTGTAGCGAGCCTCCTCGGGGGAGAGAAGAGGAGGCAGCCGAGCCCAGTCAAGAGGAAAGCCCTGCTTGCACGGAGCTAAGTGGGCCTCCAGTACGGCAGAGCTCTAGCTCTGCTCAGAGCCCCGATCTGGCAGAGTTTCTGGCGCGAGGCTGCTCGGCCGGGGGCTCGCCTTGCCCAGACTTGCCTTGCTTTTAGGCTCCCTCCCAGGAAGGAGCTGTCTGAGCGAGCCTGGGAGACGCCACTGGTGCTTCCTTCCTGCTCAGCTCCAATCCTGCCTTGCCTTTGCACATAGGTGCCAGGCGTGTTGGGAGGGCTTAGGGGGTGGGTGGTTGCACACTGCCAAGGGCTTCAGCAGTGAGAGCTCTGTCAGAGGGAAGGGAAGGGCAACTGCAGGGCTCCTCCAGCGGTTTCTAGGCCGCCTAGAATCAGCGCCGCACCGAGAGCACCAGGCTCCCAGGGCCCCTGGCTGGGGTTTTCAGCCCCGCACACCACGGAGGCTGATTCCTTGGGTGCCAGAAAGTGTATGACAGACGTAGGTTCCCTAGCACTCTCCTCCCCAGCAGAGACATGTGCAGGTGGTTGGGGCCTGATCCTGCGTGTCTGGGTTCCTGCCCACAGCCCCAACTCAGGGGAAGCAGCCCCTGAGGCAAGACCTGCTGGAGGAGCCCTGCGCCCCGCCTGATAGGCGAGTGCACAGCCAGCAGGAAGCGAGCCTCCTCGGGGAAGAGGAGGCAGCCAGCCCCGTCAAGTTGAAAGCCCTGCTTGCACGGAGCTAAGTGCGCCTCCAGTACGGCAGAGCTCTAGCTCTGCTCAGAGCCCCGATCTGGCAGAGTTCCTGGCGCGAGGCTGCTCTGCCGGGGCTAGCCTTGCCCAGACTTGCCTTGCTTTTAGGCTGCCTCTCCAGGAAGGAGCAGGCAGCAGGAGCCTGGGAGTCGCCACTGGCGCCTTTCTTGCCTCAGCTCCAATCCTGCCTTGCCTTTGCACTTAGGTCCCAGTCCTCCTTAAGGAGAGCTTAGGGGCTGGTGGGTTGCACACTGCCAAGGGCTCCAGCAGTGAGAATTCTGTCAGAGGGAAGGAAGGGCAACTGCAGGGCTCCTCCAGCGGTTGCTTGGCCGCCCAGATCAGCGCCACACGGGAGAGCACCAGGCTCCCAGGCCCCTGGCTGGGGTTTCAGCCCCGCACACACGGAGGCTGATTCCTTGGGTGCCCAGAAAGTGTATGACAGACGTAGGTTCCCTAGCACTCTCCTCCCCAGCAGAGACATGTGCAGGTGTTTGGGGCCTGATCCTGCGTGTCTGGGTTCCTGCCCACAGCCCCAACTCAGGGGAAGCAGCCCCTGAGGCAAGACCTGCTGGAGGAGCCCTGCCCCCGCCTGATAGGCGAGTGCACAGCCAGCAGGGAAGCGAGCCTCCTCGGGGGAAGAGGAGGCAGCAAGTCCCCGTCAAGCTGAAATCCCTGCTTACACGAAGCTAAGTGCGACTCCAGTACGGCAGATCTCTAGCTCTGTTCAGAGGCCCGATCTGGCAGAGTTCCTGGCACCAAGATGCTCTGCCATAGGCGAGCCTTGCGCAGACTTGCCTTGCTTTAAGGCTCCCTCCCCAGGAAGGAGCAGGCTGTGTGAGGCTCGGAAACGCCACTGGCGCCTTCCTGGCTTCAGCTCTACCCCTGCCTTGCCTTTGCACTTAGGTCCCAAGCGTCCTTGAGGAGGGCTTAGGGGCTGGTGGGTTGCACACTGCCAAGGGCTCCAGCAGTGAAAGCTCTGTCAGAGGGAAGCGAAGGGCAACAGCAGGGCTCCTTCAGCGGTTCCTTGGCCGCCCAGACAAAAGCTCCGCACGGAGAGCACCAGGTTCCAAGGGCCCCTGGCTGGGTTTGCATCCCCACACTCCCAGAGGCTGACTCCGTGGGTGCCTAGAAAGTGTGTGAGAGACGTAGGTTCCCTAGCACTCTCCTCCCCAGCAGAGACATGTGCAGGTGGTTGGGGCCTTATCCTGCGTGTCTGGGTTCCCGCCCACAGCCCAACTCAGGGGAAGCAGCCCCTGAGGCAAGACCTGCTGGAGGAGCCCTGCGCCCCGCCTGATAGGCGAGAGCACAGCCAGCAGTGTAGCGAGCCTCCTCGGGAGAAGAGGAGGCAGCCGCCCCAGTCAAGGAAAGCCCTGCTTGCACGGAGCTAAGTGGCCTCCAGTACGGCAGAGCTCTAGCTCTGCTCAGAGCCCCGATCTGGCAGAGTTTCTGGCGCGAGGCTGCTCGGCCGGGGGCTCGCCTTGCCCAGACTTGCCTTGCTTTTAGGCTCCCTCCCCAGGAAGGAGCTGTCTGAGCGAGCCTGGGAGACGCCACTGGTGCCTTCCTTGCCTCAGCTCCAATCCTGCCTTGCCTTTGCACATAGGTGCCAGGCGTCGTTGGGGAGGGCTTAGGGGTGGTGGGGTTGCACACTGCCAAGGGCTTCAGCAGTGAGAGCTCTGTCAGAGGGAAGGGAAGGGCAACTGCAGGGCTCCTCCAGCGGTTTTGGCCGCCTAGAATCAGCGCCGCACCGAGAGCACCAGGCTCCCAGGGCCCTGGCTGGGGTTTTCAGCCCCGCACACACGGAGGCTGATTCCTTGGGTGCCCAGAAAGTGTATGACAGACGTAGGTTCCCTAGCACTCTCCTCCCCAGCAGAGACATGTGCAGGTGGTTGGGGCCTGATCCTGCGTGTCTGGGTTCCTGCCCACAGCCCCAACTCAGGGGAAGCAGCCCCTGAGGCAAGACCTGCTGGAGGAGCCCTGCGCCCCGCCTGATAGGCGAGTGCACAGCCAGCAGGGAAGCGAGCCTCCTCGGGGAAGAGGAGGCAGCCCAGCCCCGTCAAGTTGAAAGCCCTGCTTGCACGGAGCTAAGTGCGCCTCCAGTACGGCAGAGCTCTAGCTCTGCTCAGAGCCCCGATCTGGCAGAGTTCCTGGCGCGAGGCTGCTCTGCCGGGGGCTAGCCTTGCCCAGACTTGCCTTGCTTTTAGGCTGCCTCTCCAGGAAGGAGCAGGCAGCAGGAGCCTGGGAGTCGCCACTGGCGCCTTTCTTGCCTCAGCTCCAATCCTGCCTTGCCTTTGCACTTAGGTCCCAGTCCTCCTTAAGGAGAGCTTAGGGCTGGTGGGTTGCACACTGCCAAGGGCTCCAGCAGTGAGAATTCTGTCAGAGGGAAGGGAAGGGCAACTGCAGGGCTCCTCCAGCGGTTGCTTGGCCGCCCAGATTCAGCGCCACACGGAGAGCACCAGGCTCCCAGGCCCCTGGCTGGGGTTTTCAGCCCCGCACACACGGAGGCTGATTCCTTGGGTGCCCAGAAAGTGTATGACAGACGTAGGTTCCCTAGCACTCTCCTCCCCAGCAGAGACATGTGCAGGTGTTTGGGGCCTGATCCTGCGTGTCTGGGTTCCTGCCCACAGCCCCAACTCAGGGGAAGCAGCCCCTGAGGCAAGACCTGCTGGAGGAGCCCTGCCCCCCCGCCTGATAGGCGAGTGCACAGCCAGCAGGGAAGCGAGCCTCCTCGGGGAAGAGAGGCAGCAAGTCCCCGTCAAGCTGAAATCCCTGCTTACACGAAGCTAAGTGCGACTCCAGTACGGCAGATCTCTAGCTCTGTTCAGAGGCCCGATCTGGCAGAGTTCCTGGCACCAAGATGCTCTGCCATAGGCGAGCCTTGCGCAGACTTGCCTTGCTTTAAGGCTCCCTCCCCAGGAAGGAGCAGGCTGTGTGAGGCTCGGAAACGCCACTGGCGCCTTCCTGGCTTCAGCTCTACCCCTGCCTTGCCTTTGCACTTAGGTCCCAAGCGTCCTTGAGGAGGCTTAGGGGCTGGTGGGTTGCACACTGCCAAGGGCTCCAGCAGTGAAAGCTCTGTCAGAGGGAAGCGAAGGGCAACAGCAGGGCTCCTTCAGCGGTTCCTTGGCCGCCCAGACAAAGCTCCGCACGGAGAGCACCAGGTTCCAAGGGCCCCTGGCTGGGTTTTGCATCCCCACACTCCCAGAGGCTGACTCCGTGGGTGCCTAGAAAGTGTGTGAGAGACGTAGGTTCCCTAGCACTCTCCTCCCCAGCAGAGACATGTGCAGGTGGTTGGGGCCTTATCCTGCGTGTCTGGGTTCCGCCCACAGCCCCAACTCAGGGGAAGCAGCCCCTGAGGCAAGACCTGCTGGAGGAGCCCTGCGCGCCGCCTGATAGGCGAGAGCACAGCCAGCAGTGTAGCGAGCCTCCTCGGGAGAAGAGGAGGCAGCCGAGCCCAGTCAAGAGGAAAGCCCTGCTTGCACGGAGCTAAGTGGGCCTCCAGTACGGCAGAGCTCTAGCTCTGCTCAGAGCCCCGATCTGGCAGAGTTTCTGGCGCGAGGCTGCTCGGCCGGGGCTCGCCTTGCCCAGACTTGCCTTGCTTTTAGGCTCCCTCCCCAGGAAGGAGCTGTCTGAGCGAGCCTGGGAGACGCCACTGGTGCCTTCCTTGCCTCAGCTCCAATCCTGCCTTGCCTTTGCACATAGGTGCCAGGCGTGGTTGGGAGGGCTTAGGGGTGGTGGGTTGCACACTGCCAAGGCTTCAGCAGTGAGAGCTCTGTCAGAGGAAGGGAAGGGCAACTGCAGGGCTCCTCCAGCGGTTTCTAGGCCGCCTAGAATCAGCGCCGCACCGAGAGCACCAGGCTCCCAGGGCCCCTGGCTGGGGTTTTCAGCCCCGCACACACGGAGGCTGATTCCTTGGGTGCCCAGAAAGTGTATGACAGACGTAGGTTCCCTAGCACTCTCCTCCCCAGCAGAGACATGTGCAGGTGGTTGGGGCCTGATCCTGCGTGTCTGGGTTCCTGCCCACAGCCCCAACTCAGGGGAAGCAGCCCCTGAGGCAAGACCTGCTGGAGGAGCCCTGCGCCCCCGCCTGATAGGCGAGTGCACAGCCAGCAGGGAAGCGAGCCTCCTCGGGGGAAGAGGAGGCAGCCCAGCCCCGTCAAGTTGAAAGCCCTGCTTGCACGGAGCTAAGTGCGCCTCCAGTACGGCAGAGCTCTAGCTCTGCTCAGAGCCCCGATCTGGCAGAGTTCCTGGCGCGAGGCTGCTCTGCCGGGGGCTAGCCTTGCCCAGACTTGCCTTGCTTTTAGGCTGCCTCTCAGGAAGGAGCAGCAGCAGGAGCCTGGGAGTCGCCACTGGCGCCTTTTTCTTCAGCCGCCATCCTGCCTTGCCTTT
>NW_017202925.1:0-6210 GCF_001704415.2 Capra hircus
GCAGGGGACCTCCTGAGACTGTCTATTTGGGCACTAGGTGTGTCCATGAGTGAAGCAAGTCTCCATCAAATCAGCTGT
Source organism: Capra hircus (assembly GCF_001704415.2). NCBI lineage: Eukaryota > Metazoa > Chordata > Mammalia > Artiodactyla > Bovidae > Capra > Capra hircus. The sequence continues at coordinate 79 of NW_017202925.1, forward strand.
GGTGACAGCACCAGAATCCAGTGATACTACTAGGGGCAGTGTGTATTAAGTATCTTTTGTCAGAATCATCCTTTGTGGGTCCTTCCATCCCCTGGCCTCCTGCTGCTCACTGAGTTTGAGATTGCCTGGGCACTTCACTCCCACCTCTTACCCTGGGAAGGCCTATCATTGAAAAAGGTGTCCTCTCCGGGTTCCCAGCGCACCTGTGTGCTGACTTTGGGATCTTGTTTGAATTCCCACTATCACTACTCAGTGTCTCACAAACCACCAAACATGCTGTGCTGGAAGCGGCTTCAGGCTGCGTTGGGAAAATATGGAAGAGTTTGGGAGAAGGTGAACAGGGAGCCCCAAGGGCAGGACATGTTGCCTACTGTCACATCTCTGACATTGCTGGCCTCGGTCATCTTCACCTCCTGAAACACCTATATTCATTGTTTGCATTTGTGTCCCCATGCTGAGCATGTGTGTGTATACACACATGCTTATTTATGCGGGCTGTGTTTGTGTGTGTGTGTGTGTGTGTGTGTGTGTGTGTAACCAGCCCGGGCGGAAGCAGAGATGAAGGCAGCAGGAGAGCAGGTGCTGAGCAACCAGAAGAGGAGTCATGAGGCGACCAGGCTGAAGGTGGTTTGTCGCCGTATCTCTGCATTGACCCTGCCCAGGATAGAAAGGAGGAAAGGATGGCCAGTGATAACTCCAGACTGTTGCTCCAGATATCTGCAATTACACCAGATACAAAACATGCTCATCAGTTCTACAATGTTGTTGTGTGTGTTTGGATCAGGAAGAGGGTTTCATGGTCTAAGGATTCACACAGAGCAAATCATGTGGGGTGGGGCTTTGAAACCACTGCCTGTGGAGCCCTCAGTGTGTGGGCCATGGGCTGGCCTGTGGAAATGATGGACGTGGCTATGGCAAGACCCGGGATGGTGAGGCTAAGGTCCTGCGAGATGGGCAGAGAGCTGAAGGAGAAGGAGTCACAGACTGCCTGCTGCATTGGAGACTTGTTCCACACACATGTGAAAAGGAGAACTGGGACGGTCCTGGGCCAGTGCTGCCCCAGATCACCCAGCAGCCAGCACATGCCCTCCCTGAGGTGGCACACATAGGCAAGATATGACACAAAACATGAGATGTGCTGAAGTATGCTGTATCTGCAAAACCACAGGCATCCTAGGAGAGGCATGCTCTGTAAGCCTGGCATGCCTCCAGGCACTTCCAGCCTGCCTCCCTGGCAGTGCCCAAAGGCGAGGAAAGCACAAGTGGGTTTACCTGTGTGACCCTATGCCAGGATATGCCTGTGAGGAGGGAACAGAGAAAAGACAAGGGCGATGGGTAAACTGCATGTCCCAAGGGACCTCAGGAGAGTGGGAGACAGACAAGCCCCTGGGGCAGTTCAGGGCCTGCCGGTTTTCAGGGTCCAGACTCTAGGCAGTAGCGGTCCTGCCAAAGATACCCCATGGTCCGTGCTGAAAGTTCTGACATGAATTCCTTCTTTTCTTTGGGGTCTTGCCCCTGGCTTTGGGGGCCTGTGGGCAAAGGTGCACGTCTGCACCTGAAAGAGGATTCTGGTAGTTTTGCTGGAGCAGAATCTCTGATTGTGTTGTAGGGGATCTACACCCAGGTGACACTCAGAGGGATGCTGCCTTCCAGGTGACCGTCTTGGATGTCCCTGGGCCCAGCTGGCCACTGGCTTCCTTAGCACGGGTGCTGTGTAGGGAAGCAGGGATGCGTGACTGTAGGGAGTCCTACCTGGGCCTAATGAGAGCACGTGAAAGAGAGCCTTGGCATTTAGCAAATCACTGAGGCATGGGTGGTTCAAGCCCTCTTGGTCCATTTGAGATAGTAACACTGCTTTCTGTCCAATGGAGGTATTAGCTCTGGGCCCAGAAACTGCAGGTTTCCCAGGGCCTCATCTGTTGGGGGACTCCATGTGCATGGGTAGTGTTAAACAGAAAGGAAGACGTGTAGGGATGCCACCTGATTTTTATGGCCTCCGGTTCCATTCTTTGTTTCGGAAGAGACCCTGTATCCATGTGCACCTTCTTCACAACCTTGGATCAGACTCAGGCCTGTCACAGTCTCTGGGGGCTTTTGGAGGCTTGGGCATTTCTGGCCTTTTCCTGCTACATGGAGATAGGACACGGGGGCACAGGTAGATGGTGCACACAGAACGCTACACAGATAGGAAGAACAGGGGGCCTCCTTCAGAATGCTGTGGGCTGTAAGGGGTGGTAGGCTAGCAAGAGGGGCACAACATTGACAAGCGATGACCTAGATAGGTGCACACCGAGAAAGCAGTTCTTCAAGTCAGCTGAGCTCAGAGGTCCTTGTTTTCTGGTCCCCTGAAGGAATGCACAGGCAATGGATCAGGCCAACGTGACTGGTACTGTGAAGCTGTCCAAGGTGATGGGAGAATGCAGACGGCAGGCACATGTTATACAGCTGTTCATGGCAAGAACTTCCAACCCTGCCTGCTGCTCTGCAGGCCAGTCCCTGTCAATAGCTAATGCCAAGGTTTTGTAACCTTTGAGGATAAGGCACACAGTTAGAAGTGTAACATGCCATGATCGATGAGCTAGTGAAAAAACAAGGACAAAGAAATGTGGGTGCTTACCAAAATTCATGTTCCTGGAAAAGAAAGCTTGTACTTCGGCATATGGACAAGTTTCCTCTCAGTGATGTTACTGTGTACACTCATATGTCTGTGCACATGTGCGCATAGAAATTTGAGTGCTTACCAAAATTCATGTTTCTGGAAAAGAAAACTTGTACTTCTGCATATGGACAAGTTTCCTCTCAGTGATGTTACTGTACACGTGCATGTTTGTGCACATGTGCCTGTAGAATTTTGAGTGCTTACCAAAATTCATGTTCCTGGAAAAGAATGCTTGTACTTCTGCATAAGGACAGGTTTCCTCTCAGGGATGTCACTGTGTACACGCGTATGTTTGCGCACATTTGCGCGTAGAAATCCCTGCCTGTTCGCTTGTGAGTATGAGCTATTGCAACTGACCTAGCCAGGTGATAGAAGTTGGACAGCGAAAACATGAAGTTCTTAGGGAAAGGTACATAGTCTCTGGCCAGCAGAAGCACTGAAGCCAGAGAATCGCTCCCCGTTATCTCACTGAGCAAACACGTTCTAAGTGGAATCACAGTCGTGCACCTAGAACGCCTGGCAGAAAGGAGCGGCAGGAGGAAAGATCCTGGGGAGTGTGAAGGGGAAAGTCCACTACACCTGCAGTTTAAGAAAAGTAGAAAATGTACCTAATGAGCTGGGAGGACAAACTGTACTTAATTGAGTTATCTAAGAGGATTTCCATCCAAACAGCCAAACGTGCTTCCTGGTTTCTTCTTGCTGCCTGTAGTAAAACATGAAGGGAATTTTTCTAAAAAATGTTTAAGATAAAGACTATTAAAACAGGAGACAAAACTTGCTGATTTGGGAATTTTCCAGTCTTTTAGGATAACAGAAGATGTTAAAATTAATGACTCTCAGGGCATCAGATTATGTGGTCTAAATATAACATTTTACACCACTATAGGCCAGTTCTTCTTCATATTATTAAGGTGTTCTAAAGATGAGTGTGACTGTAAAATTCTTTGTTAAGCCTCAGAAAGCTGGAAGGGGATGCCTCATGACATTATTTAGTCAGGCCAATACCCTCCAAAGCGTTTAGCTGTGTCACTCAGAGATCCTTTCAGTCACACAATAAGACTTCTACCAAGGCTCAGGGTGTAATCCCTCAGCTATCTCAGCAGAAAACCAAGACAGAGTCAGCCTTATTATGAAGACATGTGTGATTGTGGCTTGGGAGTGGGGTGCTTTGCCATGAACACCGGTAACATTATCAGGAGACACACCAAGGTTTTGAGATAACGTATTTAAGTTCAGCTCGGACTGAAAGGACCAGCAATAGTACAAAACAAGAGCGCTGGACTCCTACCTTCTACAAGCAGGAAGCAGGCTAGGGAGACTGTTTCATGTAACCATATACTAGCCATCTTTCATGCAATGGCATCATGTCAGGGGGTAGAATTAAAAAATCAGAGACTGAAGCCTAGGAAGTTTCCAGGCCTTAAATACTAATCAAAGGACTGCCCACAAGAACCCGTGGGATTTCAGAACTGCTACTATTGACTCCCATCTCCCTCCCCTTTCTGGAACAGGAGTGTCTATGAAGGTTATCTGTGCCTGACCCACCACTGTATGTTGACTGTGAAAGTGAGCAGATTAACTCATCTCTTTTGTTCACACACCCTCAGGTCTAGAGGAACTACACTTGTATAATTTGAACTGATGTGCTGGAGACTTGAGAGGGTTTTGGACTGCAAGGAGATCAAACCAGTCAATCCTAAAGTAAATTTCTGCTGCATATTCATTGGAAGGACTGATCCTGAAGCTGAAGCTCCAATACTTGGGATATGTGATGCGAATAACTGACTCACTGGAAAAGACCATGATGCGGAAAAAAAATGAAGGTAGGAGAAGAGGACAGCAGAGGATGGGATTGTGGGATAGCATCATCGACTCAATGGACTTGAGTCTGGGCAAGCTCCAGATGTTGATGGACAGGGAAGTCTGCAGTGCTGCAGTCATGGGGTTGCAAAGAATACGACACAACTGAGCAACAGAACACTTGAGATACTGTATACGTGGACCCTGATCCATAGCTGGACCTGACTTAAATGACAAGGTCCTGAACTTCAAGTTAATGCTGTAACGGATAAATTATTTAAAGGCATTGGCAGGAAAAATGCATTTTGGACATACAAGCATGTAAACAATATCTGGCCATGTGTGTACCACGTGGTTTTAAATTACGTCCACAGTTCCTTCCTTCTCCCCTTCACATGCGTGGTGGACTTAGTGGCTCACTTCTAACGTTCGAATATTGTAGAAACGAACAATGAAGCATCTGAGACTAGGTCATAAAAGGCACTGCAGTGTCCTTGCGCATCCTCTTGGATCACTCACTCTAGAAGCCAGCTTAGTCATATCTTGAGAACACTCAGGGAGCCCTTTAGAGAGGCCCATGTGAAAGAACCGAGGCTTTCTCTCAGCAGCCAGCAAGCAAACTGGTTTCAACAGCTATGTGAGTAAGCCATCTTGGAAGGAAATCCACCAGTGCATGTTAAGGCTTCAGAGGATGGCAATCTCATGAGACACTGAGCCAGAACACTCAGCTGAATTACTCCTGGATTCCCAACTTTCCGCAGCAGTATGAAATAATTGTTTTAAGCTGCTAGTTCTGGTAATTGGTTATGCAGCAGTTCAGTAATGCACTGCCAACTTTAGGCAATGTCTTTATTCAGAGCTGCCTGTCCATCTAGTCCAATCTAATCCACAATCTGCTACTTCAGTTTAGAAAACATAGCCCACCCTTGATTTGACCACCCTCAGTATCAGATCACATATCATTTCACTCACCTGAATATCTCACCAGCCTTGCCTAGCCTCAGCAATGATCCTCTCAGTTGAGCCAGAATCTAACCTCACCCTTATAGTGGTCTTAATAAGCTTCCATCCACTGACACCCATTCTGTTATTGTTGTCCATTGCTTTTCAGTCTCCCATCTCTGTTTGCAATCCCATGGACCCCCTGTTCCTTAGCTATAAATCCCACCTGCATCCCTGCTGGAGTCAGACATAAGCTCAATCTCTCTCCCATATTATAATACCCCACTGTAGTACTCTTACCTTGAATAAAGTTTTTCTACCACCTTTCCTAAGTGTTATGAATAATTTTTAAACATTTCCAATTTCTGTTAGTAAGGATTATTTTCAAAGGAATATAGTTTTATCCCGTTACTCTTTATACTATATTCATTTGGGGGAACAAATTCTAGAATTAAAACATTTCATGTTTTTACCATACAAACAGAAAATATCTTTGAAAACATTTACATTTCTTAAAATATGTAGTAATCTGAAAAGGATGTGTATAAAGACATGTCAGTGTATATACACAAATATCCTCAGAGGTCCCAGGAAAACTTCTCAGTAAACTATAAATGAAAACATTCAGCCTGTAAATAGTGAAATCTTTGGAAGCAACTTGCCAAAAATCGTAGACAATGAAATTTTAATTAAAAACATGTATACATAAAATATTTGGATTCCAGACAAAA
>NW_017202926.1:0-6210 GCF_001704415.2 Capra hircus
TGTGATTAGCCTCGAGACGCCTCAGCGGAAATGGGCCTCATCTCACCTGGAGGGGAGAACCTCCTGAATTTTCTCAAGTTGCGGCAGTGCTCTCGACTTACGAAGGGGACCTGATGGACCCGCGCTGGTGGCCTCATGAAAGGCCAGTCCCATGGGAGTTGCTCGGGGCCTCTCGGGATTCCTCTTCCCTCGATGCCGGGGCCTAAGATCTTGTGTGGAGTCGGTGCTGGAACCTGAGGATTCCTCTCCAGTGCTGACATGGATCTTGGGTACTTCTGGAGTCTCCCAGGGAGTCAGTCCTCGTCTCGAGTGGGGCATGCACGTGCGCTCCCGAGCTGTAGCAGGAGTGTCACGCTTCCTTCTTGTGGATCAAGGGTTCAGGGGTTTACCTCGAGGCTTTCCCATGAGGCTTTCCCACGAGGCTTTCCCACAGGGCTGTCTCACGTGCCACCGTTGTATGAGTCGATCCTCGGCTTGAAAGTCGAGGCAGTGCAGGGAAAACTGGTTTCCCTGGCTTGGACTGAGCATCTGGGGTCTCTGGAATGGTGGCACGACCCTGGAGTTCCTCTCGCCTTTCCTGTGGAGAGAGCCTCCTCTTGAGATGCGACGGGAACGCCAGGAATACTTACCCGACACGTATGGAAAGGATCCCTCCTCTGGAATATGAGGCGGAAACGGGGCTCCTCTGGATGTGGGCGGGACTCTCGTGCTTCCTCTCGAGGGGAAACGGGTATGTCGAGGAACTTCTTGAGTTGCAGCAAGGGTGTGAAAGACGCTTTGGAAGTTCCAGAGGTTAGGTGTGATTAGTCTCGAGACGCCTCAGCACAAATGGGCCTCATGTCGCCTGAAGGGGAGAACCTCCTGAATTTTCTCGAGTTGCGGCAGGTGCTGTGGACTTAAGACGGGGTCCTCAGGGACCCGCTCTGTGACCTCAGGAAAGGCCAGTCCCCATGCCAGTTGCTCGGGGCCTCTCGGGACTCCTCTCCCTCGATGCCTGGGCCTAAGATCTTGTGTGAAGTCGGTGCGAACCTGAGGTTTCCTCTCCAGTGCTGACATGCATCTTGGGGTATTTCTGGAGTCTCCCAGGGGAGTCAGTCCTCGTCTCGAGTGGGGATGCACGTGCGATTTTCCTCCCGGCTGTAGCAGCAGTGTCACGCTTCCCTTCGCGTGGATCAAGGATCTGTGGCTTTCCCTCGAGGCTTTCCCACGTGCTTTCCCACGACGCTTTCCCACAGGGCTCCCACGTGCCACCGTGGTGTGAGTCGATCCTCGGCTTGAAAGTCGAAACAGTGCAGGGAAAACAGGTTTCCCTGGAATGGACTGAGATATCTGGAGGACTCTGGGAATGGTGGCACGACCCTGGAGTTCCTCTCGCCTTTCCTGTGGAGAGTGCCTCCACTTGAGATGCGACAGGAACGCCGGGAATTCTTTCCCGGCCAGCAGCGAAAGGAACCCGTCTCTCGAGCAAGGAGGCGGAAACGGAGCTCCTCTGGATGTGGGCGGAACTCTCGTGCTTCCTCTCGGGTGGAGTCGGGTATGTCGGGGAACTTCTTGAGTTGCAGCAAGGGTGTGAAGGACCCTTTGGAAGTTCCAGAGGGTAGATGTGATTAGCCTCGAGACGCCTCAGCGGAAATGGGCCTCATCTCGCCTGGAGGGTGGAACCTCCTGGATTTTCTCGAGTTGCGGCAGGTGCTCTCGACTTAAGACGTTGTCCTCAGGGACCCGCTCTGGAGGCCTCAGGAAAGGCCAGTCCCCATCCGTGTTGCTCGGGGGCCTCTCGGGTTCCTCTCCCGTCGATGCCGGGGCCTAAGACCTTTTGTGGAGTGGGTGCCAGAACCTGAGGATTCCTCTCCAGTGCTGACATGGATCTTGGGGTACTTCTGGAGTCTCCCCAGGGGAGTCAGTCCTCGTCTCGAGTGGGGGCATGCACGTGCGATTTCCTCCCGAGCTGTAGCAGCAGTGTCACGCTTCCCTTCGCGTGGATCAAGGGATCTGTGGCTTTCCCACGAGGCTTTCCACTGTCCACGTGCCACCGTGGTGTGAGTCGATCCTCGGCTTGAAAGTCGAGGCAGTGCAGGGAAAACAGGTTTCCCTGGAATGGACGGAGACATCTGGGGGACTCTGAGAATGGTGGTACCACTCTGAAGTTCCTCTCGCCTTTCCTGTGGAAAGCGACTCCTCTTGAGATGCGACGGGAACGGGAATTCTGTCCCGACCACGCAGGGAAAGGATCCCTCCTCTCGAGCTAGGAGGCGGAAGCGGGACTGCTCTGGATGTGGGTGGGACTCTCGTGCTTCCTCTCGAGTGGCGACGGGTATGTCGGGGAACTTCTTGAGTTGCAGCAAGGGTGTGAAGGAACCTTTGGAAGTTCCAGAGTTTAGGTGTGATTAGCCTCGAGACACCTCAGCGGAAATGGGCCTCATCTCGCCTGGAGGGGAGAACCTCCTGGATTTTCTGGAGTTGCGGCAGGTGCTCTCGACTAACGACGGGGACCTCAGGGACCCGCTCTGGTCGCCTCAGGAAAGGCCAGTCCCCATGCGAGTTGCTCGGGGGCCTCTTGGATTCTCTCTCCCGTTAATGCCGGGGCCTAAGACCTTGTGTGGAGTCGGTGCTGGAAACTGAGGATTCCTCTGCAGTGCCGACATGTATCTTGGTGAACTCCTGGAGTCTCCCCAGTGGAGTCAGTCCTCGTCTCGAGTGGGGGCATGCACGTGAGCTTTCCTCCCGAGCTGTAGCAGCAGTGTCACGCTTCCCTTCGCGTGGATCAAGGTTACTGTGGCTTTCCCAAGAGGCTTTCCCACAGGGCTGTCCACGTGCCACCGTGGTGTGAGTGGATCCTCGGCTTGAAAGTCGAGGCAGTGCAGGGAAAACAGGTTTCCCTGGAATAGACTGGAGACATCTGGGGGACTCAGGGAATGGTGGCACGACCCTGGAGTTCCTCTCGCCTTTCCTGTCAAGAGCGCCTCCACTTGAGATGCGACGGGAACGCGGGAATTCTTTCCCCACCACCCAGGGAAAGGATCCCAACTCTCGAGCTATGAGGCGGAAACGCGGCTACTCTGGATGTGGGCGGGACTCTCGTGCTTCCTCTCCAGTGGAGAAGGGTATGTCGGGGAACTTCTTGAGTTGCAGCAAGGGTGTGAAGGACCCTTTGGAATTTCCCGATGTTAGATGTGATTAGCCTCGAGACGCCTCAGCGGAAATGGGCCTCATCTCGCCTGGAGGGGAGAAACTCCTGGATTTTCTCGAGTTGCAGCAGGTGCTCTCGATTTACGACAGGAACCTCAGGGACCCGCTCTGGTGGCCTCAGGAAAGGCCAGACCCCATGCGAGTTGCTCGGGGGCCTCTCGGTATTCCTCTCTCGTCGATGCCGGGGAATAAGACCTTGTGTGGAGTCAGTGCCGGAACCTGAGGATTCCTATCCAGTGCTTGACATGGATGTTGGGGGAACTTCTGGAGTCTCCCCAGGTGAGTCAGTCATCGACTCTAGTGGGGGCATGAACGTGCGCTTTCCTCCCGAGCTGTAGCAGCAGTGTCACGCTTCCCTTCGCGTGCATCAAGGGATATGTGGCTGTCCCTCGAGGCTTTCCCAGGAGGCTTTCCCACGAGGATTTCCCACAGGGCTGTCCCACGTGCCACCGTGGTGTGAGTCAATCCTCGGCTTGAAAGTCGAGGCAGTGCAGGGAAAACAGGTTTCCCTGGAATGGACTGAGACATCTGGGGGACGCTGGGAATTGGTGGCACGACCCTGGAGTTCCTCTCGCCTTTCCTGTGGAGAGCGCCTCCTCTTGAGATGCGACTGGGAACGCGGGGAATTCTTTCCCCACCACGCAGGGAAAGGATCCCTCCTCTCGAACTAGGAGGCGGCAAACGGGGCTCCTCTGGATGTGGGCAGGACTCTCGTGCTTCCTCTCGAGTGGAGACCGGGTATGTCGGGGAACTTCTTGAGTTGCAAGCAAGGGTGTGAAGGACCCTTTGGAAGTTCCAGATGTTAGATGTGATTAGCCTCGAGACGCCTCAGGGGAAATGGGCCTCAACTCGCCGTGGAGAGGCAGAACCTCCTGGATTTTCTCGAGTTGCGGCAGGTGCTCTCGACTTACGACGGGAACCTCAGGGACCCGTTCTGTTGGCCTCAGGAAAGGCCAGTCCGCATGCGAGTTGCTCGCGGGCCTCTCGGGATTCCTTCTCCCGTCAATGCCGGGCCTAAGACCTTGTGAGGAGTCGGTTCCGGAACCTGAGGATTCCTCTCCAGTGCTTACATGGACCTTGGGGTACTTCTGGAGTCTCCCCAGAGGAGTCAGTCCTCGTCTCGATTGGGGGCATGCACGAGCGCTTTCCTCCCCGAGCAGTAGCAGCAGTGTCACGCTTCCCTTCGCGTGGATCAAGGGATCTGTGGCTTTCCCACGAGGCTTTCCCACAGGGCTGTCCCACGTGCCACCGTGGTGTGAGTCGATCCTCGGCTGAAAGTCGAGGCAGTGCAGGGAAACAGGTTTCCCTGGAATGGACTGAGACATCTGGGGGACTCTGGGAATGGTGGCACGACCCTGGAGTTCCTCTCGCCTTTCCTGTGGAGAGCGCCTCCTCTTGAGATGCGACGGGAACGCGGGGAATTCTTTCCCCACCACGCAGGGAAAGTATCCCCCCTCTGGAGCTAGGAGGCGTAAAACGGGTCTCCTCTGGATGTGGGCGGGACTCTCGTGCTTCCTCTCGAGTGGAGACGGGTATGTCGGGGAACTTCTTGAGTTGCAGCAAGGGTGTGAAGGACCCTTTGGAAGTTCAGATGTTAGATGTGATTAGACTCCAGACCCCTCAGCGGAAATGGGCCTCATCTCGCCTCTAGGGTAGAACCTCCTGCATTTTCTCGAGTTGCGGCAGGTGCTCTCGACTTACGACAGGGACCTCAGGGACCCGCTCTGGTGGCCTCAAGAAAGGCCAGTCCCCATGTGAGTTGCTCCGGGTCCTCTCGGGATTCCTCTCCCTTCGATGCCGGGGCCTAAGACATTGTGTGGAGTCGATGCCGGACATGAGGATTCCTCTCCAGTGCTGACATGGATCTTGAGGAACTTCTGGAGTCTCCCCAGGGGAGGCAGTCCTCGTCTCTAGTGGGGCATGCACGTGGCTTTCCTCCCAGCTGTAGCAGCAGTGTCGGGCTTCCCTTCGCGTGATCAAGTGATCTGTGGCTTTTCCTCGAGGCTTTCCCAGGAGGCTTTCCCACGAGGCTTTCCCACAGGGCTGTCCCACGTGCCACCGTGGTGTGAGTCAATCCTCGGCTTTAGAGTCGAGGCAGTGCAGGGAAAACAGGTTTCCCTGGAATGGACTGAGACATCTGGGGACTCTGGGAATGGTGGCACGACCCTGGAGTTCCTCTCGCCTTTCCTGTGGAGATCGACTCCACTTGAGATGCGACGGGAACGGGGGAATTCTTTCCCTCCACGCAGGTAAAGGATCCCTCCTCTCAAGCTATGACGGAAACGGGGATCCTCAGGATGTGGGCGGGACTCTCGTGCTTCTCTCGAGTGGAGACGGGTATGTCGGGGAACTTCTTGAGTTGCAGCAAGGGTGTGAAGGACCTTTGGAAGTTCCAGATGTTAGATGTGATTAGCCTCGAGACGCCTCAGCGGAAATGGGCCTCATCTCGCCTGGAGGGGAGAACCTCCTGGATTTTCTCGAGTTTGCGGCAGGTGCTCTCGACTTACGACGGGACCCTCAGGGACCCGCTCTGGTGGCCTCAGGAAAGGCCAGTCCCATGCGAGTTGCTCGGGGCCTCTCGGGATTCCTCTCCGTCGATGCCGGGGCCTAAACTTGTGTGGAGTCGGTGCCGGAACCTGAGGATTCCTCTCCAGTGCTGACATGAATCTTGGGTACTTCTGGAGTCTCCCCAGGGAGTCAGTCCTCGTCTCGAGTGGGGCATGCACGTGCGCTTTCTCCCGAGCTGTAGCAGCAGTGTCGCTTCCTTCGGTTCAAGGATCTGTGGCTTTCCCTCGAGGCTTTCCCACGAGGCTTTCCCACGAGGCTTTCCACAGGGCTGTCCCACGTGCCACCGTGGTGTGAGTCGATCCTCGCTTGAAAGTCGAGGCAGTGCAGGGAAAACAGGTTTCCCTGGAATGGACTGAGACATCTGGGGGACTCTGGGAATGGTGGCACGACCCTGGGTTCCTCTCGCCTTTCCTGTGGAGAGCGCCTCCTCTTGAGATGTGACGGGAACGCGGG
>NW_017202927.1:0-6210 GCF_001704415.2 Capra hircus
TCGCTTGACAGTGCAGGGAAAACTGTTTCCCTGGAATGGACTGAGACCATCTGGGGGACTCTGGGAATGGTGGCACGACCCTGGGTTCCTCTCGCCTTTCCTGTGAGAGCGCCTCTTCTTGAGATGCGACGGAAAACGCCGGGATTCTTTCCCGAACACGAAGGGAAAGGATCCCTCCGTCTCGAGCTAGGAGGCGGAAACGGGCTCCTCTGGATGTGAGCGGACTTCGTGCTTCTCTCGAGTGGAGACGGGTATGTCGGGGAACTTCTTGAGTTGCAGCAAGGGTGTGAAGGACCTTTGGAAGTTCCAGAGTTAGGTGTGATTAGCCTCGAGACGCTTCAGGGGAAATGGGCCTCATGTCGGCCTGGAGGGGAGAAATCCTAGGATTTTCTCGAGTTGCAGGCAGGTGCTCTCGACTTACGACGGGGACCTCCGGGACCCGCTCTGGTGGCCTCAGGAAAGGCCAGTCCCATGCGAGTTGCTCAGGGGGCTCTCGGATTCCTCGCCCGTCGATGCCGGGGCCTAAAGACCTTGTGTGGAGTCGGTGCAGGAACCTGAGGATTCCTCTCCAGTGCTGACATGGATCTTGGGGTACTTCTGGAGTCTCCCCCAGAGGAGTCAGTCCTCGTCTCGAGTGGGGGCATGCACGTGCGCTTTCCTCCGAGCTGTAGCCACAGTGTCACGATTCCCTTCCCGTGGATCAAGGGATCTGTGGCTTTCCTCGATGCTTTCCCACGAGGCTTTCCCATCGAGGCTTTCCTACAGGGCTGTCCCACGTGGCCCGTGGTGTGAGTCGATCCTCGGCTTGAAAGTTGAGTCAGTGCAGGGAAAACAGGTTTCCCTGGAATGGACCTAGACATCTGGGGACTCTGGGAATGGTGGCACGACCCTGGAGTTCCTCTCGCCTTTCCTGTGGAGAGCGCCTCCTCTTGAGATGGGACGGGAACGCCGGGAAATTCTTTCCCGACCACGCAGGGAAAGGATCCTCCTGAGCAAGGAGGCGAAACGGGGCTCCTCTGGATGTGGGCGGGACTCTCGTGCTTCCTCTCGAGTGGAGACGGGTATGTGGGGAACTTCTTGAGTTGCAGCAAGGTGTGAAGTACCCTTTGGAAGTTCCAGAGGTTAGGTGTGATTAGCCTCGAGACGCCTCAGCGGAAATGGGCCTCATTTCGCCTGGAGGGAGAACCTCCTGGATTTTCTCGAGTTGCGGCAGGTGCTCTCGACTTACGACGGGGACCTCAGGGACCCGCTCTGGTGGCCTCAGGAAAGACCAGTCCCCATGCGTTGCTCGGGGCCTCTCGGATTCCTCTCCCGTCGATGCGGGGCCTAAGACCTTGTGGGAGTCGGTGCCGGAACCTGAGGATTCCTCTCCAGTGCTGACATGGATCTTGGGGTACTTCTGGAGTCTCCCTGGGGAGTCAGTCCTCGTCTCGAGTGGGGCAGGCACGTGCGATTTCCTCCCGAGCTGTAGCAGCAGTGTCACGCTTCAAGTGGATCAAGGGATCAGTGGCTTTCCCTCGAGGCTTTCCCACGAGGCTTTCCGGCGAGGCTTTCCACAGGGCTGTCCCACGTGCCTCCGTGTGTTAGTCGATCCTCGGCTTGAAAGTCGAGGCAGTACAGGGAAAACAGGTTCCCTGGAATGGACTGAGACATCTGGGGGACTCTGGGAATGGTGGCACGACCCTGGAGTTCCTCTCGCCTTTCCTGTGGAGAGCGCGCTTTTGAGATGCGACGGGAACACGGGAATCTTTCTCGCGAACGCAGGAAAGGATCCCTCCTCTCGAGCTAGGAGGCGGAAACGGGGCTCCTCTGGATGTGGGCGGGACTCTCGTGCTTCCTCTCGAGTGGAGACGGGTATGTCGGGGAACTTCTTGAGTTGCAGCAAGGGTGTGAAGGACCCTTTGGAAGTTTCCAGATGTTATGTGATTAGCCTCGAGACGCCTCAGCCGAAATGGGCCTCATCTCGCCTGGAGGGGAGAACCTCCTGGATTTTTCTCGAGTTGCGGCAGGTGCTCTCGACTTACGACGGGGACCTCTGGGACCGCTCTGGTGGCCTCAGGAAAGGCCAGTCCCCATGCGGTTGCATGGGGCCTCTCGGATTCCTCTCCCGTCGAAGCCGGGGCCTAAGACCTTGTGTAGGAGTCGGTGCCGGAACCGAGATTCCACTCCAGTGCTGACATGGTTCCTGGGGTACTTTTGGAGTCTCCTTAAGGGAGTCATTCCTCGTCTCGAGTAGGGGCATGCACGTGCGCTTTCCTCCGAGCTGTAGCTGTAGTGTCACGCTTCCCTTCGCGTGGATGAAGGAATCTGAGGCTTTCCCTGGAGTCTTTCCCACGAGGCTTTCCCCCGAGGCTTTCCCAAAGGGCTGTCCAACGTGCCACGTGGTGTGAGTCGATCCTCGCTTGAAAGTCGAGGCAGTGCAAGGAAAACACGTTTCCCTGGAGTGGACTGAGACATCTGGGGGACTCTGGAATGGTGCACGACCCTGGAGTTCTCTCGCCTTTCCTGTAGAGAGCGCCCCTCTTGAGCTGCGATGGGAAGGCCAGGATTCTTTCCGAACACGCAGGGAAAGGAACCTCCTCTCGAGCTAGGAGGCGGAAACGGGGCTCTTCTGGATGTGGGCGGGACTCTCGTGCTTCCTCTCGAGTCGAGACGGGTATGTCGGGAACTTCTTGAGTTGCAGCAAGGGTGTGAAGGACCCTTTGGAAGTTCCAGAGGTTAGGTGTGATTAGCCTCGAGATGCTTCAGCGGAAATGGGCCTCATCTCGCCTGGAGGGGAGAACCTCCTGGATTTTCTCGAGTGCGGCAGGTGCTCTCGACTTACAACAGGGACCTCAGGGACCCGCTCTGGTGGCCTCAGGAAAGGCCAGTCCCCATGCGAGTTGTTCGGGTGCCTCTCGGTATTCCTTTCCCGTCGATGCCGGGACCTAGGACCTTGTGTGGAGTCGGTGCCAGAACTTGAGGATTCCTCTCCAGTGCTGACATGGTTTTGGGGTACTTCTGGAGTCTCCCAGGGGAGTCAGTCCTCGTCTCGAATTGGGGCATGCACGTGCGATTTCCTCTCGAGCTGTAGCAGCAGTGTCACGCTTCCCTTCGCGTGGATCAAGGGATCTGTGGTTTCCCTCGAGGCTTGCCCAGGAGGCTTTCTCACAGGGCTGTCCCACGTGCCACAGTGGTGTGAGTCGATCCTCGCTTGAAAGTCGAGGCAGTGCAGGGAAAACAGGTTTCCCTGGAATGGACTGAGACATCTGAGGGACTCTGGAATGGTGGCACGACCCTGGAGTTAATCTCGCCTTTCCTGTGGAGAGCGCCTCCTCTTGAGATGCGACGGAAATGCCGGGAATTCTTTCCGACCACGCAGGGGAAGGATCCTCCTCTTGAGCTAGGAGGCGGAAACGGGGCTCCTCTGGATGAGGGCGGGACTCTCGTGATTCCTCTCGAGTGGAGACGGGTATGTCGGGGAACTTCTTGAGTTGCAGCAAGGGTGTGAAAGACCCTTTGTAATTTCCAGAGGTTAGGTGTGATTAGCCTCGAGATGCCTCAGCGGAAATGGGCCTCATCTCGCCTGGAGGGGAGAACCTCCTGGATTTTCTCGAGTTGTGGCAGGTGCTCTCGACTTACGACGGGGACCTCAGGGACCCGCTCTGGTGGCCTCAGGAAAGGCCAGTCCGCATGCGAGTTGCTCGGGGGCCTCGGGATTCCTCTCCCGTCGATGCTGGGCCTAAGGCTGCCGGGAGACAGTGTGAGGAAGCCCGCCCGTGACAAGGTTATGAGGAAGGAAGCTGACATACGCAAGGCGTGCTCAGACTCAGGGACCCTCTGGAAATTTTTAAGCATGTACCCCAACAAAAATCTGCCGGTTTTTGTGCTCTGCTTTTTCACTCTTCTGAACTTTTCTGGAAAAAGTCAATTCAGGGCGTTAGTCTTCTGCATTTGAAAGAGTGTTTCAATCCAAAAACCCTCTGATGGCTTTCTATCCTGCCTGTAGGACTCGTACAGCTGCGCTTGTGATTGTTTGAGGCCTCCTGACCGCAGGAGGCACAGGAAGCTTAAAACATCCTAGGAATGCAGGAGCTTCCGAGGAGTCAGAATCTTTAGAATAGGACTGATTAAAAGTTTCATTTTTTGGGTCAATGCTTGCTGCCAAATTTTCATATCCTTTATTTTTAGATATAGTTGGTATGTGAAAAACAAGTAGTAGACCTGGTATTAGCAACATTAGATCTTTGAGTTAAGTACTTTCTTTGTTATAACCCACTGCACCTTTGTTCTATAGAGATGTAACTTTAATGCTTTAAGGAGATGCAGATTAAAGAAAAACACTTCAGGGGAAACAAAATTAACATTCATTAAGGAAGAGAGCAAAAAGTGTTAACAAGCCTCTTGGCCAGAAGATAATGTAAATCACCTGAGACCTTTTGTATACAAAATGATATACAGAAAGAATCTGGGTTGGGAACACTATAATTTTGGGTTATCCATTGATCTTCATGTATTATCAAAAGTATAAAAGACCTTCTGAACAATAAAGGAGGAGGCCAGGGGCCGGGGCCCAGTTTCTCGGACCAGCTTCTCGAACTAGTCTCTCAGCCTGGTTTCCTGGGACTCTGGCTCCCCCGTGTCTTTCTCTCTCTTTCTTCTTCTCTACTTTTCCTTCTCTCTGCTCTTTACTATAACTTCAGACTGAATCTCCACATGGAGTGCGGAGGCTCGCCAGGTCTACTTACTTGGCCTGGCTGTTAAGACCCGCACGAAAGGGAGCTTAAGGCGAGGCACCCTTAGATATTCAAGCGGGCGCCGGTGGCCCAACGTAGGTGTGCAAATTCCTTGTCTGGAATTTTATTGGCCGTCCGCGTAAACCAAGCTATTCAGCCTCTTCCTCCACTTAATCTTCTTACTACACTATAGTTTGCTAATCTAATCTTACATTAATAAATAAAAACAAGTCTTTCCACGCCAACGCCGTCCACCGTTCGAATTCCCTGGATCCACCGGGGCTGGACACCGGCATAAGACCTTGTGTGGAGTCGGTGCCAGAACCTGAGGATTCCTCTCCAGTGCTGACATGGATCTTGGGGTACTTCTGGAGTCTCCCCCAGGGGAGTCAGTCCTCGTCTGGTGTGGGGGCATGCACGTGCGCTTTCCTCTGAGCTGTAGCAGCAGTGTCACGCTTCCCTTCGCGTGGATCAAGGGATCTGTGGCTTTCCCACGAGGCTTTCCCACAGGGTTGTCCCACGTGCCACCGTGGTGTGAGTCGATCCTCGGCTTGAAAGTCGAGTCAGTGCAGGGAAAACATGTTTCCCTGGAATGGACTGAGACATCTGGGGACTCTGGGAATGGTGGCACGACCCTGGAGTTCCTCTCGCCTTTCCTGTGGAGAGCGCCTCTTCTTGAGATGCGACGGAACGCCGGGAATTCTTTCCCGACCACGCAGGAAAGGATCTCTCCTCTCGAGCTAGGAGGCGGAAACGGGGCTCCTCTGGATGTGAGCGGGACTCTCGTGCTTCCTCTCGAGTGGAGACGGGTATGTCGGGGAACTTCTTGAGTTTGCAGCAAGGGTGTGAAGGACCCTTTGGAAGTTCCAGAGGTTAGGTGTGATTAGCCTCGAGACGCTTCAGGGGAAATGGGCCTCATGTCGCCTGGAGGGGAGAACATCTAGGATTTTCTCGAGTTGCAGCAGTGCTCTCGACTTACGACGGGGACCTCCGGGACCCGCTCTGGTGGCCTCAGGAAAGCCCAGTCCCCATGCGAGTTGCCAGGGGCCTCTCGGGATTCCTCGCCCGTCGATGCCGGGGCCTAAGACCTTGTGTGGAGTCGCTGCCGGAACCTGAGGATTCCTCTCCAGTGCTGACATGGATCTTGGGTACTTCTGGAGTCTCCCAGAGCAGTCAGTCCTCGTCTCGAGTGGGGCATGCACGTGCGCTTTCCTACCGAGCTGTAGCCACAGTGTCACGATTCCTTCCCGTGGATCACGGGATCTGTGGCTTTCCCCCTCGATGCTTTCCCACGAGGCTTTCCATCGAGGCTTTCCTACAGGGGCTGTCCCACGTGGCACCGTGGTGTGAGTCGATCCTCGGGCTTGAAAGTTGAGTCAGTGCAGGGAAAACAGGTTTCCCTGGAACGGACCTAGACATCTGGGGACCCTGGGAATGGTGGCACGACCCTGGAGTTCCTCTCGCCTTTCTGTGGAGAGCGCCTCCTCTTGAGATG
>NW_017202928.1:0-6210 GCF_001704415.2 Capra hircus
AACTGGCCTCTGGAACTTCCAAAGGGTCCTTCACACCCTTGCTGCAACTCAAGAAGTTCCCCGGACGTACCCCTCTCCACTCGAGAGGAAGCACGAGAGTCCCGCCCACATCCAGAGGAGACCGTTTCTGCCTCATAGCTCAAGAGGAGGGATCCTTTCCCTGCGTGGTCGGAAAGAATTCCCCGTGTTCCCGTTGCATCTCAAGAGGAGTCGCTCTCCACAGGAAAGGCGAGAGGAACTCCAGGGTCGTGCCACCATTCCCTGAGTCCCCAGATATCTCAGTCTATTCCAGGGAAACCTGTTTTCCCTGCACTGCTCGACTTTCAAGCCGAGGAATCGACTCACACCACGGTGGCACGTGGGACAGCCCTGTGGGAAAGCCTCTTGGGAAAGCCACAGTAACCTTGATCCACGCGAAGGGAAGCGTGACACTGCTGCTACAGCTCGGGAGGAAAGCTCACGTGCATGCCCCCACTCGAGACGAGGACTGACTCCACTGGGGAGACTCCAGGAGTTCACCAAGATACATGTCGGCACTGCAGAGGAATCCTCAGTTTCCAGCACCGACTCCACACAAGGTCTTAGGCCGGCATTAACGGGAGAGGGAATCCCAAGAGGCCCCCGGGGCAACTCGCATGGGGACTGGCCTTTCCTGAGGCGACGAGCGGGTCCCTGAGGTCCCCGTCGTTAGTCGAGAGCACCTGCCGCAACTCCAGAAAATCCAGGAGGTTTCTCCCCTCCAGGCGAGATGAGGCCCATTTCCGCTGAGGTGTCTCGAGGCTAATCACACCTAAACTCTGGAACTTCCAAAGGTTCCTTCACACCCTTGCTTCAACTCAAGAAGTTCCCCGACATACCCGTCGCCACTCGAGAGGAAGCACGAAGGTCCCACCCACATCCAGAGCAGTCCGCTTCCGCCTCCTAGCTCGAGAGGAGGGATCCTTTCCCTGCGTGGTCGGGACAGAATTCCCGCGTTCCCGTCGCATCTCAAGAGGAGTCGCTTTCCACAGGAAAGGCGAGAGGAACTTCAGAGTCGTACCACCATTCTCAGAGTCCCCCAGATGTCTCACTCCATTCCAGGGAAACCTGTTTTCCCTGCACTGCCTCGACTTTGAAGCCGAGGATCCACTCACACCACGGTGGCACGTGGACGCCCTGTGGGAAAGCCTCGTGGGAAAAGCCTCGTGGAAAGCCTCGAGGGAATGCCACAGATCCCTTGATCCACGAGAAGGGTAGCGTGACACTGCTGCTACAGCTAGGGAGGAAAGCGCACGTGCATGCCCCCACTCGAGACGAGGACTGACTCCCCTGGGAGACTCCAGAAATACCCCAAGATGCATGTCAGCACTGGAGAGGAAACCTCAGGTTCAGGCACCGACTTCACACAAGATCTTAGGCCCAGGCATCTAAGGGAGAGGAGTCCCGAGAGGCCCCCCGAGCAACTCGCATGGGGACTGGCCTTTCCTGAGGCCACCAGAGCGGGTCCCTGAGGTCCCCGTCGTAAGTCGAGAGCACCTGCCGCAACTCGAGAAAATCCAGGAGGTTCTCCCCTCCAGGCGAGATGAAGACCATTTCCGCTGAGGCTTCTCGAGGCTAATCACACCTAACCTCTGGAACTTCCAAAGGGTCTTCACACCCTTGCTGCAACTCAAGAAGTTCCCCGACTTACCCGGCTCCACTCGAAAGGAAGCACGAGAGTCCGCCACATCCAGAGGAGACCCGTTTCTGCCTCCTAGCTGGAGAGGAGGGATCCTTTCCCTGCGCGGTCGGGAAAGAATTCCCGGCGTTCCGTCGCATCTCAAGAGGAGGCGCTCTCCACAGGAAAGGCGAGAGGAACTCCAGGGTCGTGCCACCATTCCCACAGTCCCCCAAATGCTCAGTCCATAACAGGGAAACCAGTTTCCCAGCACTGCCTCGACTTTCAAGCCAAGGACGACTCACAACACGGTGGCACGTGGGACAGCCCAGTGGGTAAACGTCGTGGAAAGCCTCGTGGCAAAGCCTCGTGGAAAGCCTCCACGGAAAGCCACAGATTCCTGGATCCACGCGAAGGGAAGCGTGACACTGCTGCTACAGCTCGGGAGGAAATTGCACGTACATGCATCCACTAGGGACGAGGACTGACTAACCGGGGGAGACTCCAGAAGTACCCCAAGGTCCATGTAAGCACTGGAGAGGTTTTCTCAGGTTTCGGCACCGACTCCACACAAGGTATAAGGCCGGCATCGACGGGGAGAGGAATCCGAGAGGCCCCCCGAGCAACTCGCATGGTGACTGGCCTTTCCTGAGGCCACCAGAGCGGTCCCTGAGGACCCCGTCTTAAGTCCACAGCACCTGCCGCAACTCGAGAAAATTCAGGAGGTTCTTCCCTTCAGGCGACATGAGGCCCATTTGTGCTGAGGCGTCTCGAGACTAATCACACCTAACCTCTGGAACTTCCATAGGGTCTTTCACACCCTTGCTGCAGCACTCAAGAAGTTCCTCGACATACCCGTTTCCCCTCGAGAGGAAGCACGAGAGTCCCGCCCACATCCAGAGGAGCCCGCGTTTCCGCCTCATAGTTCCAGAGGAGGGATCCTTTCCCTAGGTTGTCGGGTAAGTATTCCAGGCGTTCCCGTCGCATCTCAAGAGGAGGCGCTCTCCACAGGAAAGGCGAGAGAAACTCCAGGGTCGTGCACCATTCCCAGAGTCCCCCAGATGCTCAGTCCAAGCCAGGGAAACCAGTTTTCCCTGCACTGCCTCGACTTTCAAGCCGAGGATCGACTCATACAACGGTGGCACGTGAGACAGCCCTGTGGGAAAGCCTCGTGGGAAAGCCTCATGGGAAAGCCTCGAGGTAAAATCACGTGGGCCCCAAGGGGAAATCTCGTGGGCCCCCAGGAGCAATCACGTGGGCCCCCACGGGAAATCACGTGGGCCCCAGGGGAAAATCACATGGCCCCCTGGGCAATCACGTGGGCCCCCAGGGGAAATCACTTGGGCCTCCATGTGCAATCACGTGGCCCCCTGGGCAATCACGTGGGCCCCCAGGGGAAATCACGTGGGCCCCAGTGGCAATCACGTGGGCCCCAGGGTAAATCACGTGGGCCCCCAGGGGAAATCAGGTGGACCCCCTGGGGCAATCACGTGGGCCCCCTGGGGCAATCACGTGGGCCCACGTGGGCCCCCAGGGCAATCACTTGGGCCCAAGCAATCACGTGGGCCCCAGGGGAAATCACGTGGGCCCCAAAATCACGTGGCCCCATGGGAAATACTGGGCCACCACGCGTGGGCCCCATGGGCAATCACGTGGGCCCCTGGGGAAATCACGTGGGCCCCAGGGGAAATCACGGGGACCCCAGGGAAATCACGTGGGCCCCCAGGGGAAATCACGTTGGGCCCCCGGGCCACGTGGGCCCCCAGGGGAAATCACGTGGGCCCAGGGGAAATCACGTGGGCCCCCAATCACGTGGCCCCCGTGTGACCCCCAGGGGAAATCACGTGTGCCCCCAGGGGAAATCACGTGGCGCCCCTGGGGCAGTCACGTGGGCCCCCAGGGGGAAATTCTTGGGCCCCTGGGGCAATCACTTGGGCCCCCAGGGGAAATCACGTGGGCCCTTGGGGCAATCACGTGGCCGAGAGGAAATCAAGTGGGCCCCATGGGCAATCACGTGTGCCCCCTGGGGAATCACGTGGGCCCCCAGGGGAAATCACGTGGGAGCCCAGGGGAAATCACGTGGGCCCGAGGGGCAATCACGTGGGCCCCCAGGGGAAATCACGTGGGCCCATGGGCAATCATGTGGGCCCCCCTGGGGGGCCCCAATCACGTTGGCCCCCAGGGCAATCACGTGGGCCCCCAGGGGAAATCACGGTGGCCCCCATGGGCAATCACGTGGGCCCCCTGGGCAATCACGTGGGCCCCCAGGGGAAATCACGTGGGCCCCCAGGAATCACTGGGCCCCCTGGGCAATCACGTGGGCCCGGGAAATCACGTGGCCCCAGGGCAATCACGTGGGCCCCCAGGGGCAATCACGTGGGCCCAGGGGCAATCACGTGGGGGGAATCAGGGCCCCTGCATCACGTGGCCCATGTGGGCCCCCGCAATCACGTGGGCCCCCCCCACGTGGGCCCCCACGTGCGGCCCTCAATCCACGTGGGCCCCAAATCACGTGGGCCCCAGGGCAATCACGTGGGCCCCCCAGGGGAAATCACGTGGGCCCCTGGGGCAATCACGTGGGCCCCCAGGGGAAATCACGTGGGCCCCAGGGGAATCACGTGGGCCCCAGGGAAATCAGGGCAATCACGTGGGCCCCACAATCACGTGGCCCCCAGGGGCGTGGGCCCCAGGGGAAATCACGTGGGCCCCCAGGGGCAATCACGTGGGCCCCCAGGGGAAATCACGTGGGCCCCCCTGGGGGAATCACGTGGCCCCGGGAATCACGTGGCCCCCCAATCACGTGGCCCCCAGTGGGCCCAATCACGTGGGCCCCCAGGGCAATCACGTGGCCCAGGGGAAATCACGTGGCCCCTGGGGCAATCACGTGGGCCCCAGGGGAAATCACGTGGGCAATCACGTGGGCCAGGGCCCCTTCAACGTGGGCCCCAGGGAAAATCACGTGGGCCCCTGGGAAATCACGTGGGCCCCCAGGGGCAATCACGTGGCCCCCATGGGCCCAGTGGTCACGTGGGCAAGGGCACGTAGTGGGCCCCAGGAAATCACGTGGGCCCCAAGGGCAATCACGTGGGCCCCAGGGGAATCACGTGGCCCCAGGGAATCACGTGGGCCCCCTGGGCAATCACGTGGGCCCCAGGGAAATCACGTGGGCCCCCCTGGGGCAATCACGTGGGCCCCCAGGGGAAATCACGTGGGCCCCAGGGGCAATCACGTGGCCCCCAGGGGAAATCACGTGGGCCCCCAGGGGAAATCACGTGGGCCCCCAGGGGAAATCACGTGGGCCCCTGGGGCAATCACGTGGGCCCCAGGGGAAATCACGTGGGCCAGGGGAAATCACGTGGGCCCCCAGGGGAATCACGTGGGCCCCAATCACGTGGCCCCAGGGGAAATCACGTGGGCCCGGGGAATCACGTGGGCCCCCAGGGGGTGGGGGAAATCACGTGGCCCCCTGGGGAATCACGTGGGCCCCACGTGGGCCCCAGGGTCACGTGGAAATCACGTGGGCCCCAGGGGAAATCACGTGGGCCCCCTGGGGCAATCACGTGGGCCCAGGGGAAATCACGTGGGCCCCCAATCACGTGGGCTCACGTGGGCCCCGGGGCAATCACGTGGGCCCCCACGTGGGCCCAAATCACGTGGCCCCCATGGGCCCCCAGGGGCGTGTCACGTGGGGGGCAATCACGTGGGCCCCCAGGGGAAATCACGTGGGCCCCAGGGGAAATCACGTGGGCCCCCTGGGGGGGGGGAAATCACGTGGCCCCCTGGGCAATCAATCACGTGGCCCCCAGGGGAATCACGTGGGCCCCGGGGCAATCACGTGGCCCCAGGGGAAATCACGTGGGCCCCCAATCACGTGGCCCCGGGCAATCACGTGGGCCCCAGGGGCAATCACGTGGGCCCCCAGGGGAAATCACGTGGGCCCCCCCCCCAAATCACGTGGCCCCCGGGGAAATCACGTGGGCCCCCAGGGGAATCACGTTGGGTCCCCCCACGTGGGCCCCCAGGGCAATCACGTGGGCCCCCAGGGAATCACGTGGGCCCCCCACGTGGGGCAATCACGTGGGGGGGAATCACGGGGCCCCAGGGAAATCACGTGGGCGGGGAAATCACGTGGGCCCCAGGGAAATCACGTGGGCCCCCTGGGCCCCCCAAATCAACGTGGCCCCAGGGGAAATCTGGGCCCAATCACGTGGGCCCCCAGGGGAATCACGTGGCCCCTGGGGCAATCACGTGGCCCCAGGGAAATCACGTGGGCCCGGGGAAATCACGTGGGCCTCACCGGGGGTGGGCCCCCAGGGGAAATCACGTGGGCCCCCAGGGGAAATCACGTGGGCCCAAGGGGAAATCACGTGGGCCCCCAGGGGTGGGCCCCCAGGGGAATCACGTGGGCCCTGGGGGTGGGCCCCCAGGGGAAATCACGTGGGCCCCCGGGAAATCACGTGGGCAGGGGAAATCACGTGGGCCCCCAGGGGAAATCACGTGGGCCCCCAGGGAAATCACGTGGCCCCTGGGGCAATCACGTGGGCCCCCCAGGGGAAATCACGTGGGCCCCCAGG
>NW_017202929.1:0-6209 GCF_001704415.2 Capra hircus
AAAAGTCTCTCAATCTCTCTTCCTCCCACCACCTCCCATCCCCTCATATCTCAGTCCATTTCAGAGGAAACCTGTTTTCCCCGCAATGCCTCGACTTTCAGGCCGAGGATCTCTCACACCACACTGGTGGCACGTGGGACAGCCCTTGGGAAAGCCTCGTGGGAAAGGCACAGATCCCTTGATCCTGAGGCCACCAGAGAGGGTCCCTGAGGTCCCCGTCGTAAGTCGAGAGCACCTGCCGTAAACTCGAGAAAATACAGGAGGTTCTCCCTTCCAGGCGAGATGAGGCCCATTTCCGCTGAGGCGTCTCGAGGCTAATCAACCTAACCTATGGAAATTCCAAAGGGTCCTTCACACCCTTGCTGCAACTCAAGAAGTTCGGCGACATACCCGTCTCCACACGAGAGGAAGCACGAGAGTCCCGCCACATCCAGAGGAGCCTCGTTTCCGCCTCAAGGCTCGAGAGGAGGGATCCTTTCACTGCGTGGTCGGGAAAGAATTCCGGCATTCCCCTCGCATCTCAAGAGGAGGCGCTCTCCACAAGAAAGGCGAGAGGAACTCCAGGGTCGTGCCACATTCCCAGAGTCCCCCAGATATCTCAGTCCATTCCAGGGAAACCTGTTTTCCCTGCACTGCCTCGACTTTCAAGCCAAGGATCGACTCACACCAGGGTGGCACGTGGGAGAGCCCTGTGGGAAAGCCTCGTGGACAGCCTCGAGGGAAAGTAACAGATCCCTTTATCCACGCGACGGGAAGCGTGACACTGCTGCTACAGCTCGGGGGAGGAAAGCGCACGTGCATGCCCCACTCGAGACGAGGACTGACTCCCCTGGGGAGACTCCAGAAGTACCCCAAGATGCATGTCAGCCCTGGAGAGGAATCCTCAGGTTCCGGCCCCGACTCCACACAAGGTCTTAGGCCCTGGCATCGACGGGAGAGGTACAGCGACAGGCCCTCTAGCAACTCGCATGGGGACTGGACTTTCCTGAGGTCACCAGAGCGGGTCCATGAGGTCCCCGTCGTAAGTCAAGAGCACTGCCGGAACTCGGTAAAATCCAGGAGGTTCTCCCCTGCAGGCGAGATGAGGCCGTTTCCACTGAGGTGTCTCGAGGCTAATCACACTTGACCGCTGGAACTTCCAAAGAGTCTTTCACAGCCATGCTGCAACTCAAGAAGTTCCCCGACATACCCGTCTCCACTCAAGAGGAAGCACGAGGGTCCCGGCCACATCCAGAGGAGCTCCGTTTCCGGCTCGTAGCTCTAGAGGACGGATCCTTTCCCTGCTTGGTCCGGAAAGAATTCCCGGCATTCCCATCGCATCTCAAGAGGAGGCGCTCTCCAAAGGAAAGGGGAGAGGAACTGCAGGGCCGTGCCACCATTCCAAGACTCCCCCAGATATCTCAGTCCGTTCCACAGGAACCTGTTTTCCCTGCACTGCCTCGGCTTTCACACGCGAGGATCGACTCACACCACCGTGACACGTGGGACAGCCTGTGGGAAAGCCTCGTGAGAAAGACTCGAGGGAAAGCCACAGATCCCTTGGTCCACGCAAGGGGAAGCGTGACACTGCGGCTACAGCATGGGAGGAAAGGGCACGCTCATGTCCCCACTCGAGACGACGCCTGACTCCTTTGTGGAGACTCCAGAAGTACCCCAAAATCCATGTCAGCACTGGAGAGGAATCCTCAGGTTCTGGCCCCGACTCCACACAAGGTCTTAGGGCCCGGCATCGACGGGAGAGGAATCCCGAGAGGCCCCCAAGCAATTCACAGGGGGACTGGCCTTTCCTGAGGCCACCCAGAGCGGGTCCCTGAGGTCCATCGTAATTCGAGAGCACGTGCCGCAACTCGGGAAAATCCAGGAGGTTCTCCTTTCCAGGCGAGATGAGGCGCATTTCCGCTGAGGCGTCTCGAGGCTAATCACACCTAACCTCTGGAACTTCTAAAGGGTCCTTCACACCCTTGCTGCAACTCAAGAAGTTCCCCGACATACCCTTCTGCACTCGAGAGGAAGCACGAGAGGCCCGCCCACATCCAGAGGAGCCCGCTTCCGCCTCATAGCTCGAGAGGAGGGATCCTTTCCCTGCGTGGTCGGGAAAGAATTCCCGGCGTTCCCGTCACAGCTCAAGAGGGGGCGCTCTCCACAGGAAAGGCGAGAGGAACTCCAGGGTCGTGCCACTATTCCAGAGTCTCCCAGATGTCTCAGTCCATTCCAGGGAAACCTGTTTTCCCTGCACTGCCTCGACTTTCAAGCCGAGGGTTGACTCACACAACGGTGGCACGTGGATAGCCTTGTGGTAAAGCCTCGTGGGAAACCCTGGTGGGTAAGACTTGAGGGAAAGCCACAGATCCCTTGATCCAGCGAAGGAAGCATAACACTGCTGCTACATCTCGGGAGGAAAGCGCACGAGCATGCCCCACTCGAGACGAGGACTGACTTCCCTGGGGGAGACTCCAGAAGTACCCCAATATTCATGTCAGCACTGGAGAGGTATCCTCAGTTTCTGACACTGACTCCACACAAGGTCTTAGGCCCAGGCATCGCCGGGAGAGGAATCCTGAGGGGCCCCTGAGCAACTCGCATGGGGGACTGGCCTTTCCTGAGGCCACCAGAGCGGGTCCCTGAGGTCCCCGTCGTAAGTCGAGAGCACCGGGCCGCAACTCGAGAAAATCCAGGAGGTTCTCCCGTCCAGGCGAGATGAGGCCCATTTTCTCTGAGGCGTCTCGAGGCTAATCACACCTAAACTCTGGAACTTCCAAAGGGTCCTTCACACCCTTCCTGCAACTCAAGGAGTTCCCGGATATACCCGTCTCCACTCGAGAGGAAGCACGAGCGTCCCGCCCACATCCAGAGGAGCCCGTGACCGCCTCCTATCTCGAGAGGTGGGATCCTTTCCCTGCAGGGTCGGGAAAGAATTCCCGGCATTCCCGTCGCATCTCAAGAGGCGGCATCTCCACAAGTAAGGCAAGAGGAACTCCAGGGTCGTGCCACCATTACCAGATTCCCCCAGATGTCTCAGTCCATTCCAGGGAAACCTGTTTCCCTGCACTGCCTCGACTTTCAAGCCGAGGATCGACTCACACCACGGTGGCAAGTTGGACAGCCCTGTGGGAAAGCTTCGTGTGAAAGCCTCGGGGAAAGCCTCGAGGGAAAGCCACAGATCCCATGATCCACGCGAAGGGTAGAGAGACACTGCTGCTACAGCTCGGGAGGAAAGCGCACGTGCATGCCCCCAATCGAGACGAGGACTGACTCCCCTGGGAGACACCAGAAGTACCCCAAGATCCATTTCACACTGGAGAGGAATCCTCAGATTCCGGCATCGTCTCCACACAAGGTTTTCGGCCACGACACAGACGGAGAGGAACCCCGAGAGGCCGTCGAGCAACTCGCATGGGGACTGGCCTTTCCTGAGGCCACAAGACCGGGTTCCTAAGGTCCCCGTGGTAAGTTGAGAGCACGTGTCGCAACTCGCGAAAATCCACCAGGTTCTCCCCTCCAGGCGAGATGAGGCCCATTTCCGATGAGGCGTCTCGGAGGCTAATCACACCTAACCTCTGGAACTTCCAAAGGGTTCTTCACACCCTTGCTGCAACTCAAGAAGTTCCCCGACATACCCGACTCCACTCCAGAGGAAGCACGAGAGTCCCGCCCACATCCAGAGGAGCCCCGTTTCTGCCTCCTAGCTCGAGAGGAGGGATCCTTTCCCTGCGTGGTCGGGAAAGAATTCCCGGCGTTCCCGTCGCATCTCAAGTGGAGGCGCTCTCTACAGGAAAGGCGAGAGGAACTCCAGGGTCGTGCCACATTCCCAGAGTCCCCCAGATGTCTCAGTCCATTCCAGGGAAACCTGTTTTCCCTGCACTGCCTCGACTTTCAAGTCGAGGATCGACTCACACCACGGTGGCACGTGGGACAGCCCTGTGGGAAAGCCTCATAGGAAAGCCTCGAGGGAAAGCCACAGATACCTTGATCCAAGCGAAGGGAAGTGTGACACTGCTGCTACATCTGGGAAGGAAAGCACAC
Source organism: Capra hircus (assembly GCF_001704415.2). Lineage (NCBI taxonomy): Eukaryota > Metazoa > Chordata > Mammalia > Artiodactyla > Bovidae > Capra > Capra hircus. The sequence continues at coordinate 4,024 of NW_017202929.1, forward strand.
GTGCATGCCCCCACTCGAGACGAGGACTGACTCCCCTGGGGAGACTCCAGAAGTACCCCAAGATCCATGTCAGCAATGGAGAGGAAACCTCAGGTTCTGGCACCAACTCCAAACAAGGCCTTAGGCCCCGATATTGACGGGAGAGGAATCCCAAGAGGCCCCAGAGCAACTAGCATGGGGACTGGCCTTTCCTGAGGCCACCAGAGCGGATCCCTGAGGTCCCCGTCGTAAGTCAAGAGCACCTGCCGCAACTCGAGAAAATCGAGGAGGTTCTCCCCTCCAGGCGAGATGAGGCCCATTTCTGCTGAGGCGTCTCGAGGCTATTCACACCTAAACTCTGGAACTTCCAAAGGGTCCTTCACACCCTTGCTGCAACTCAAGAAGTTCCCCTACATACCCCTCTCCACTCAAGAGGAATCCGAGAGTCCCGCCCATATCCAGAGTGGCCCGTTTCCGCCTGCAAGCTCGACAGGAGGGATCCTTTCCCTGCTTGGTGGGGAAAGAATTCCTAGCGTTCCCGTCGCATCTCAAGAGGAGGCGCTCTCCACAGGAAAGGCGAGAAGAACTCCAGGATCAGGCCCCTTTCCCAGAGTCCCCCAGTTGTCTCAGTCCATTGCAGGGAAACCTGTTTTCCTTGCACTGCCTCGACTTTCAAGCCCAGATTCGACTCACACCACGGTGGCACGTGGGACAGCCCTGTGGGAAAGCCTCGTGGGAAAGCCTCGTGGGAAAGCCTCGTGGGAAAGCCTCCAGGGAAAGCCAAAGATCCCTTGATCCACGGGAAGGGAAGCGCGACACTGCTGCTACAGCTCGGAGGAAAGCGCACGTGCATGCCCCCAATCGAGACTAGGACTGACTCCCCTGGGTAGACTCCAGAAGTACCCCAAGATCCATGTCAGCACTGGAGAGGAATCCTCAGGTTCCGGCACTGACACTACACACAGTCTTAGGCCCCAGCATCGACGGGAGAGGAATCCTGAGAGGCCCCCGAGCAACTCGCATGGGGACTGGCCTTTCCTGAGGCCACCAGAGAGGGTCCCTGAGTCCCCGTCGTAAGTCGAGAGCACCTGCCCGTAACTCGAGAAAATACAGGAGGTTCTCCCTTCCAGGCGAGATGAGGCCCATTTCCGCTGAGGCGTCTCGAGGCTAATCACACCTAACCTATGGAAATTCCAAAGGGTCCTTCACACCCTTGCTGCAACTCAGAAGTTCGCCGACATACCCGTCTCCACACGAGAGGAAGCACGAGAGTCCGCCCACATCCAGAGGAGCCTCGTTTCCGCCTCAAGGCTCGAGAGGAGGGATCCTTTCACTGCGGTGGTCGGGAAAGAATTCCCGGCATTCCCCTCGCATCTCAAGAGGAGGCACTCTCCACAGGAAAGGCGAGAGGAACTCCAGGTCGTGCCACCATTCCCAGAGTCCCCCAGATATCTCAGTCCATTCCAGGGAAACCTGTTTTCCAGCTCTGCGTCGACTTCAAGCGAGGATCGACTCACACCACGGTGGCACGTGGGACAGCCCTGTGGAAAGCTCGTGGGAAAGCCTCTTGGGAAAGCCTCGTGGGAAAGCTCGAGGGAAAGCCACAGATCCCTTGATCCATATGAAGGGAAGCGCAACACTGCTGCTACAGCACGGGAGGAAATCGCACGTCCATGCCCCCACTCGAGACGAGGACTGACTCCTCTGGGGAGACTCCAGAAGTACCCCAAGATCCATGTCAGTACTAGAGAGGAATCCTCAGTTTCCGGCACTGACTCCACACAAAGTCTTAGGCCTCAGCATCGACCGGAGAGGAATCCCGAGAGGCCCCCGAGCAACTCGCATGGGGACTGGCCTTTCCTGAGGCACCAGTGCGGGTCCCTGAGGTCCCCGTCATAAGTCGAGAGCACCTGCCGAACTCGAGAAAATCCAGGCGATTCTCCCCTCCAGGCAGATGAGGCCCATTTCCAATGAGGCGACAAGATTGGGCTCGGAGAGGATTGCTAGTGTGCGTGCGCAGCGCGAGCGAGGCATATGGTTCATTAGACCGGCTCTCTACGTAGTGGATAAGAGTGTACAGCGTTGATAGAGATGATAGTATGTGAAGAGAGATGTGATCACGCTGAATGTCATATATTAGGCGCTAGGTGAGAGCGACTCCTCAAGCTGCTCAGGGTGGTGCCTTTGAAAGCAGACAGCTCCTCATA
>NW_017202930.1:0-18935 GCF_001704415.2 Capra hircus
CCTCGTCCAGAGGATCCCCATTTACACCTCCTAGTTCGAGAGAAGGGATCCTTTCCCTGCGTGTTCGGTAAAAAATTCTCGGTGCTTCCGTCGCAGCTCAAGAGGAGGCGCTCTCCAGGAAAGGCGAGAGGAACTCCAGGGTCGTGCCACCATTCCCAGAGACCCCCAGATGTCTCAGTCCATTCCAGGGAAACCTGTTTTCCCCGCACTGCCTCGACTTTCATGCCGAGGAACGACTCACACTACGGTGGCACGTGGTACAAACCTGTGGGAAGCCTCGTGGGAAAGCCTCGAGGGATAGCCACAGATCCCTTGATCCACGGGAAGGAAGCGTGAATCTGCTGCTTCCGCTCGGGAGGAAAGCGCACGTGCATGCCCCCACTCGAGACGACGAAAGACTCCCCTGGGGAGACTCCAGAAGTAGCCCAAGATCCATGTCAGCACTGGAGAGGAGTCCTCAGGTTCCGGCACCCGACTCCACACAAGGACTTAGGCCCCGGCATCGACGGGAGTGGAGTCCCGAGAGGACCCCGAGCAACTCGCATGGATACTGGCCTTTCCTGAGGCCACCAGAGCGGGTCCCTGAGGTCCCCATCGTAAGTCGAGAGCACCTGCCGCAACTAGAGAAAATCCAGGTGGTTTTCCCTCGAGGCGAGATGAGGCCCATTTCTCTGCTGAGGTGTCTCGAAGGCTAATCACACCTAACCTCTGTAACTTCCAAAGGTTGATTCACACCCTTGCTGCAACTCAAGAAGTTCCACCGACATACCCGTCTCCTACTTGAGAGGAAGCACGAGAGTACCGCTCACTTCCAGAGGAACCCCGTTTCCGCCTCCTAGCTCGAGAGGAGGGATCATTTCCTTTCGTGGTCGGGAAAGAATACCCAGCGTTCCCGTCGCTTCTCAAGAGGAGGCGCTCTCCACAGGAAAGGCGAGAGGAACTCCAGGGTGTTGCCACCATTCCCAGAGTCCCCCAGATGTCTCAGTCCATTCCAGGAAACCTGTTTTCCCTGCACTGGCCTCGACTTTCCAGCCAAGGATAGACTCACACCACGGTGGCACGTGGGACAGCCCTGTGGGAAAGTCTCGTGGGAAAGCCTTATGGGAAAGCCTCATGAGGAAGCCTCGAGGGAAAGCCACTGATCCCTTGATCCATGCGAAGGGAAGCGTGACACTGCTGCTACAGCTCGGGAGGAAAGCGCACGTGCATGCCCCCACTCGAGCCGAGGTCTGACGCCCCTGGGGAGACTCCAGAAGTCCCCGAAGATCCATGTCGGCACTGGAGAGGAATCCTCAGGTTCCGGCACTGACTCCACACAAGGTCTTGCCCCGGCATGGACGGGAGAGGAATCCCGAGAAGCCCACGAGCAACTTGCATGAGGACTGGCCTTTCATGAGGCCACCAGAGCATGTCTCTGAGGTCCAAGTCGTAAGTCGAGAGTTCCAGCTGCAACTCGAGAAAATCCAGGAGGTTCTCCCCTCCAGGCGAGATGAGGCCCATTTCCGCTGAGGCGTCTCGAGGCTAATCAATTCTAACATCTGGAACGTCCAAAGGGTCCTTCACACCCTTGCTGCAACTCAAGAAGTTCCCCGACATAACCGTCTCCACTTGAGAGGAAGCACGAGAGTCCCGGCCACATCCAGAAGAGCCCCGTTTCCGTATCATAACTCGAAAGGTGGGATCCTTTCCCTGCGTGGTCGGGAAAGAATTCCCGGCGTTCCCGTCGTATCTCAAGAGGAGGCGCTCTCCACAGGAAAGGCGAGAGGAACTCCAGGGTCGTGCCACCATTCCCAGAGTCAACTAAATGTCTCCGTCCATTCCAAGGAAACCTGTTTTCCCTGCACTGCCTGGACTTTCAAGCTGAGGATCGACTCACACCACGGTGGCACGTGGGACAACCCTGTGGGAAAGCCTCGTGGGAAAGCCTCGAGGGCAAGGCACAGATCCCTTGATCCACGCGAAGGGAAGGGTGACACTGCTGCTACAGCTCGGGAGGAAAGCGCACGTGCATGCCCCCACTCGAGACGAGGACTGACTCCCCAGGGGAGACTCCAGAATTACCCCAAGATCCATGTCAGCACTGGAGAGGAATCCTCAGGTTCCGACACCCCTCCACACAAGATCTTAGGCCCCAGCATCGACGGGAGAGGAATCCCGAGAGGCCCCCGAGCAACTCGCATGGGGACTGGCCTTTCCTGAGGCCACCAGAGCGGGTCCCTGAGGTCCCCGTCGTAAGTCGAGAGCCCCTGCCGAAACTCGAGAAAATCCAGGAGGTTCTCCCCTCCAGGCGAGATGAGGCCCATTTCCGCTGAGGCTTCTCGAGGCTAATCACACCTAACCTCTGAAACTTCCAAACGGTCCTTCACACCCTTGCTGCAACTCTAGAAGTTCCCCGACATACCCGTCTCCACTGGAGAGGAAGCAGGAGAGTCCAGCCCACATCCAGAGGAGCCCCGTTTCCGCCTCCTAGCTCGAGAGGAGGGATCCTTTCCCTGCCTGGTCTGTAAAGAATTCCTGGCGTTCCCGTCGCATCTCAAGATGAGGTGCTCTACACAGGAAAGGCGAGAGGAACTCCAGGGACGTGCCACCATTCCCAGAGTCCCCCAGATGTCTCCGTCCATTCCAGGGACACCTGTTTTCCCTGCACTGCCTCGACTTTCAAGCCGAGGATCGACTCACTGCGCGGTGACACGTGGGACAGCCCTGTGGGAAAGCCTCTAGGGAAAGCCACAGATCCCTTGATCCACTCGACGGGAAGCGTGACACGGCTCTAGAGCTGGGGAGGAAAGCGCACGTGCATGCCCCCACTCGAGACGTGGACTGACTCCCCTGGGGAGACTCCAGAAGTACCCCAAGATCCATGCCAGCCCTGGAGAGGAATCCTCAGGTTCCGCAAACGACTCCACACAAGGTCTTAGGCCCCGGCATCGACGGGAGAGGAATCCCGATAGGCCCCCGAGCAACTGTCATGGGGACTGTCCTTTCCTGAGGCCACCAGAGCGTGTCCCTGAGGTCCCCGTTGTAAGTCGAGAGCACCTGCCGCAACTCGAGAAAATCCAGGAGGTTCTCCCTTCCAGGCGAGATGAGGCCCATTTCCGCTGAGGCTTCTCGAGGCTAATCACATCTAACCTCTGAAACTTCCAAAGGGTGATTCACACCCTTGCTGCAACTCAAGAAGTTCCCCGACATACCCGTCTCCACTCGAGAGGAAGCACAAGAGTCCCGACAACATCAGAGGAGCTCCCTTTCCGCCTCCTAACTCGAGAGGAGGGATCCTTTCCCTGCTTGTCTGGAAAGAATTCCTGGCATTCCCGTCGCATCTCAAGATGAGGTGCTCTCCACAGGAAAGGCGACAGGAACTCCAGGGTCGAGCCACCATACCCAGAGTCACCCAGATGTCTCAGTCCATTCCAGGGAAACCTGTTTCCCCTGCACTGCCTCGACTTTCAAGCCGAGGATAGACTCACACCACGGTGGCACGTGGGACAGCCCTGTGGGAAAGTCTCGTGGGAAAGCCTTATGGGAAAGCCTCATGAGGAAGCCTCGAGGGAAAGCCACTGATCCCTTGATCCATGCGAAGGGAAGCGTGACACTGCTGCTACAGCTCGGGAGGAAAGCGCACGTGCATGCCCCCACTCGAGCCGAGGTCTGACGCCCCTGGGGAGACTCCAGAAGTCCCCGAAGATCCATGTCGGCACTGGAGAGGAATCCTCAGGTTCCGGCACTGACTCCACACAAGGTCTTGCCCCGGCATGGACGGGAGAGGAATCCCGAGAAGCCCACGAGCAACTTGCATGAGGACTGGCCTTTCATGAGGCCACCAGAGCATGTCTCTGAGGTCCAAGTCGTAAGTCGAGAGTTCCAGCTGCAACTCGAGAAAATCCAGGAGGTTCTCCCCTCCAGGCGAGATGAGGCCCATTTCCGCTGAGGCGTCTCGAGGCTAATCAATTCTAACATCTGGAACGTCCAAAGGGTCCTTCACACCCTTGCTGCAACTCAAGAAGTTCCCCGACATAACCGTCTCCACTTGAGAGGAAGCACAAGAGTCCCGGCCACATCCAGAAGAGCCCCGTTTCCGTATCATAACTCGAAAGGTGGGATCCTTTCCCTGCGTGGTCGGGAAAGAATTCCCGGCGTTCCCGTCGTATCTCAAGAGGAGGCGCTCTCCACAGGAAAGGCGAGAGGAACTCCAGGGTCGTGCCACCATTCCCAGAGTCAACTAAATGTCTCCGTCCATTCCAAGGAAACCTGTTTTCCCTGCACTGCCTGGACTTTCAAGCTGAGGATCGACTCACACCACGGTGGCACGTGGGACAACCCTGTGGGAAAGCCTCGTGGGAAAGCCTCGAGGGCAAGGCACAGATCCCTTGATCCACGCGAAGGGAAGGGTGACACTGCTGCTACAGCTCGGGAGGAAAGCGCACGTGCATGCCCCCACTCGAGACGAGGACTGACTCCCCAGGGGAGACTCCAGAATTACCCCAAGATCCATGTCAGCACTGGAGAGGAATCCTCAGGTTCCGACACCCCCTCCACACAAGATCTTAGGCCCCAGCATCGACGGGAGAGGAATCCCGAGAGGCCCCGAGCAACTCGCATGGGGACTGGCCTTTCCTGAGGCCACCAGAGCGGGTCCCTGAGGTCCCCGTCGTAAGTCGAGAGCCCCTGCCGAAACTCGAGAAAATCCAGGAGGTTCTCCCCTCCAGGCGAGATGAGGCCCATTTCCGCTGAGGCTTCTCGAGGCTAATCACACCTAACCTCTGAAACTTCCAAACGGTCCTTCACACCCTTGCTGCAACTCTAGAAGTTCCCCGACATACCCGTCTCCACTGGAGAGGAAGCAGGAGAGTCCAGCCCACATCCAGAGGAGCCCCGTTTCCGCCTCCTAGCTCGAGAGGAGGGATCCTTTCCCTGCCTGGTCTGTAAAGAATTCCTGGCGTTCCCGTCGCATCTCAAGATGAGGTGCTCTACACAGGAAAGGCGAGAGGAACTCCAGGGACGTGCCACCATTCCCAGAGTCCCCCAGATGTCTCCGTCCATTCCAGGGACACCTGTTTTCCCTGCACTGCCTCGACTTTCAAGCCGAGGATCGACTCACTGCGCGGTGACACGTGGGACAGCCCTGTGGGAAAGCCTCTAGGGAAAGCCACAGATCCCTTGATCCACTCGACGGGAAGCGTGACACGGCTCTAGAGCTGGGGAGGAAAGCGCACGTGCATGCCCCCACTCGAGACGTGGACTGACTCCCCTGGGGAGACTCCAGAAGTACCCCAAGATCCATGCCAGCCCTGGAGAGGAATCCTCAGGTTCCGCAAACGACTCCACACAAGGTCTTAGGCCCCGGCATCGACGGGAGAGGAATCCCGATAGGCCCCCGAGCAACTGTCATGGGGACTGTCCTTTCCTGAGGCCACCAGAGCGTGTCCCTGAGGTCCCCGTTGTAAGTCGAGAGCACCTGCCGCAACTCGAGAAAATCCAGGAGGTTCTCCCTTCCAGGCGAGATGAGGCCCATTTCCGCTGAGGCTTCTCGAGGCTAATCACATCTAACCTCTGAAACTTCCAAAGGGTGATTCACACCCTTGCTGCAACTCAAGAAGTTCCCCGACATACCCGTCTCCACTCGAGAGGAAGCACAAGAGTCCCGACAACATCAGAGGAGCCCCTTTCCGCCTCCTAACTCGAGAGGAGGGATCCTTTCCCTGCTTGTCTGGAAAGAATTCCTGGCATTCCCGTCGCATCTCAAGATGAGGTGCTCTCCACAGGAAAGGCGACAGGAACTCCAGGGTCGAGCCACCATACCCAGAGTCACCCAGATGTCTCAGTCCATTCCAGGGAAACCTGTTTCCCCTGCACTGCCTCGACTTTCAAGCCGAGGATAGACTCACACCACGGTGGCACGTGGGACAGCCCTGTGGGAAAGTCTCGTGGGAAAGCCTTATGGGAAAGCCTCATGAGGAAGCCTCGAGGGAAAGCCACTGATCCCTTGATCCATGCGAAGGGAAGCGTGACACTGCTGCTACAGCTCGGGAGGAAAGCGCACGTGCATGCCCCCACTCGAGCCGAGGTCTGACGCCCCTGGGGAGACTCCAGAAGTCCCCGAAGATCCATGTCGGCACTGGAGAGGAATCCTCAGGTTCCGGCACTGACTCCACACAAGGTCTTGCCCCGGCATCGACGGGAGAGGAATCCCGAGAAGCCCACGAGCAACTTGCATGAGGGACTGGCCTTTCATGAGGCCACCAGAGCATATCTCTGAGGTCCAAGTCGTAAGTCGAGGGCTCCAGCTGCAACTCGAGAAAATCCAGGACGTTCTCCCCTGCAGGCGAGATGTGGCCCATATCCGATGAGGCATCTCGAGGCTAATCAACAAGCGTCTGGAACTAACAAAGGGGCCCTCAAAACCTAGTTGCAACTCAAGAAGTTGCCCCGAAATACCCCTCTCCACTCGAGAGGAAGCACGAGAGTCTTGCCCACACCCAGAGGAGCCCGTTTCCGCCTCATAGCTCGAGAGGAAGGATCCTTTCCCTGCGTTATCCGGAAAGAATTCCCGGCATTCCCCTCGCATCTCAAGAGGAGGCGCAACCACAGGAAAGGCGAGAGGAACTCCAGGGTCGTGCCACCATTCCCAGATCCCCCAGATGTCTCAGTCCATTCCAGGGAAACCTGTTTTCCCTACACTGCCTCGACTTTCAAGCCGAGCATCGACTCACTGCTTGGTGGCACGTGGAACAGCCCTGTTGTGAAAGCCTCGTGGGAAAGCCTCGAGGGAAAGCCACAGATCCCTTGATCCACGCGAAGGGAAGCGTGACACTGCTGCTACAGCTCGGGAGGAAAGCGCACGTGCATGCCCCCACTCGAGACGAGGACTGACTGCCCTGGGTAGATTCCAGAAGTACCCCAGACCCATGTCGGCAGTGCAGAGGATTCCTCAGGTTCCAGCACCGATTCCACACAAGGTCTTAGGCCCCGGCATCGACGGGAGAGGAATCCCGAGAGGCCCCGAGAAACTAGCATGGGGACTGGCCTTTCCTGAGGCCAGCAGAGCGGGTCCCTGAGATCCCCGTCGTAACTCGAGAGCACCTGCTGCAACTCGAGAAAATCCAGGAGGTTCTCCCCTCCAGGCGAGATGAGGCCCATTTCTGCTGAGGCGTGTCGAGGCTAATCACAACTAACCTCTGGAACATCCAAAGGTCCTTCACACCCTTGCTGCAACTCAAGAAGTTCCCCGACATACCCGTCTCCACTCGAGAGGAAGCACGAGAGTTCTGCCCACATCCAGAGGAGCCCCGTTTCCGCCTCCTAGCTCGAGAGGAGGGTTCCTTTCCCTGCGTGGTCAGGAAAGAATTCCCGGCGTTCCCGTCGCATCTCAAGAGGAGGCGCTCTGCACAGGAAAGGCGAGAGGAAGTCCAGGGTCGTGCCACCATTCCCAGAGTCCCCCAGATGTCTCAGTCCATTCCAGGGAAACCTGTTTTCCCTGCACTGCCTCGACTTTCAAGCCGAGGATCGACTCAAACCTCGGTGGCACGTGGGACAGCCCTGTGGGAAAGCCTCGAGGGAAAACCTCGAGGGAAAGCCACAGATCCCTTGATCCACCAGAAGGCAAGTGGAACACTGCTGCTACAGATCGGGAAGAAAGCGCACGTGCATGCCCCCACTCGAGACGAGGACTGACTCCCCTGGGGAGACTCCAGAAGTACCCCAAGGTCCATGTCAGCACTGTAGAGGAATCCTCAGGTTCCGGCACCCACTCCACACGAGACCTAGGCCCCGGCATCGACGGGAGAGGAATCCCGAGAGGCCCCGAGCAACTCGCGTAGGGACTGGCATTTCCAGAGGCCACCAGAGCAGGTCCCTGAGGTCCCCATCGTAAGTCGATAGCACCTGTCGCAACTCGAGAAAATCCTGGAGGTTCTCCCCTCCAGGCGAGATGAGGCCCATTTCCACTGAGGCGTTTCGAGGCCAATCACACCTAACCTCTGGAACTTACAAAGGGTCCTTCACACCCTTGCTGCAACTAAAAAAGTTCCCCGACGTACCCGTCTCCACTCGAGGGGAAGCACGAGAGTCCTGCCCACATCCAGAGGAGACCCGTTTCTGCCTCCTAGCTCGAGAGGAGGGATCCTTTCCCTGCGTGGTCTAGGAAAGAATTCCCGGTGTTCCTGTCGCATCTCAAGAGGAGTCGCTCTCCACAGGAAAGGCGAGAGGAACTCCAGGGTCGAGCCACCATACCCAGAGTCACCCAGATGTCTCAGTCCATTCCAGGGAAACCTGTTTCCCCTGCACTGCCTCGACTTTCAAGCCGAGGATCGACTCACACCACGGTGGCACGTGGAACAGACCTGTGGGAAAGCCTCGTGGGAAAGCCTCGAAGGAAAGCCACAGATTCCTTGTTTCACGAGAAGGGAAGCGTGACACTTCTGCTACAGCTCGGGAGGAAAGTGCACGTGCATGCCCCCACTTGAGACGAGGATGAAACCCCCGGGGAGACTCCAGAAGTACCCCAAGATCCATGTCAGCACTGGAGAGGAATCCTCAGGTTCCAGCACTGACTCCACACAAGGTCTTAGGCCCCGGCATCGACGGGAGAGGAATCCCGAGAGGCCCCAGAGCAACTCGCATGGGGACTGGCCTTTCCTGAGGATACCAGAGCGGGTCCCTGAGGTCCCCGTCGTAAGCCTAGAGCACCTGCGGCAACTCGAGAAAATCCAGGAGGGTCTCCCCTCCAGGTGAGATGAGGCCCATTTCCGCTGAGGCGTCTCGAGGCTCATCACACCTAACCTCTGGAACTTCCAAAGGGTCCTTCACACCCTTGCTGCAACTCAAGAAGTTCCCCGACATAGCCGTATCCACTCGAGAGGAAGCACGAGAGTCCCGCCCACATCCAGATCGGCCCCATTTCCGCCTCCTAGCTCGAGAGGAGGGATCCTTTCTCTACGTGGTCGGTAAAGAATTCCCGGTGTTCCCGTCGCATCTCAAGAGGAGGCGCCCTCCACAGGAAAGGCGAGAGGAACTCCAGGGTCGTTCTACCATTTCCAGAGTCCCTCAGAAGTCTCAGTCCATTCCAGGGAAAACTGTTTTCCCTGCACTGCCTCGACTTTCAAGTCGAGGATCGACTCACACCACGGTGGCACGTGGGACAGCCCTGTGGGACAGCCCTATGGGAAAGCCTCGAGGGAAAGACACAGATCCCTTGATCCACGCGAAGGGAAGCGTGACACTGCTGCTACAGCTCGGGAGGAAAGCGCACGTGCATGCCACCACTTAGAGGAGGACTGACTCCCCTGGGGAGACTTCAGAATTACCCCAAGATCCATGTCAGCAATGGAGAGGAATTCTCAGGTTTTGCCACAGACTACACATAAGATCTTAGGCCCCGGCTTTGACGGGAGAGGAAACCCGAGAGGCCCCCGAGCAACTCGCATGGGGACTGGCCTTTCGTGAGGCCACCAGAGCGGGTCCCTGAGGTCCCTGTCGTATGTCGAGAGCACCTGCCGCACTCGAGAAAATCCAGGAGGTTCTCCCCTCCAGGCGAGATGAGGCCCATTTCGCTGAAGCGTCTCGAGGCTAATCACACCTAACCTCTGGAAATTCCAAAGGGTCCTTCACACCCTTGCTGCATCTCAAGAAGTTCCCCGACATACCCGTCTCCACTCGAGAGGAAGTACGAGTGTCCCGCCCTCAGTCCAGAGGATCCCCATTTACACCTCCTAGTTCGAGAGAAGGGATCCTTTCCCTGCGTGTTCGGTAAAAAATTCTCGGTGCTTCCGTCGCAGCTCAAGAGGAGGCGCTCTCCCAGGAAAGGCGAGAGGAACTCCAGGGTCCGTGCCACCATTCCCAGAGACCCCCAGATGTCTCAGTCCATTCCAGGGAAACCTGTTTTCCCGCACTGCCTCGACTTTCATGCCGAGGAACGACTCACACTACGGTGGCACGTGGTACAAACCTGTGGGAAGCCTCGTGGGAAAGCCTCGAGGGATAGCCACAGATCCCTTGATCCACGGGAAGGGAAGCGTGAATCTGCTGCTTCCGCTCGGGAGGAAAGCGCACGTGCATGCCCCCACTCGAGACGACGAAAGACTCCCCTGGGGAGACTCCAGAAGTAGCCCAAGATCCATGTCAGCACTGGAGAGGAATCCTCAGGTTCCGGCACCGACTCCACACAAGGACTTAGGCCCCGGCATCGACGGGAGTGGAGTCCCGAGAGGACCCCGAGCAACTCGCATGGATACTGGCCTTTCCTGAGGCCACCAGAGCGGGTCCCTGAGGTCCCCATCGTAAGTCGAGAGCACCTGCCGCAACTAGAGAAAATCCAGGTGGTTTTCCCCTGAGGCGAGATGAGGCCCATTTCTGCTGAGGTGTCTCAAGGCTAATCACACCTAACCTCTGTAACTTCCAAAGGTTGATTCACACCCTTGCTGCAACTCAAGAAGTTCACCGACATACCCGTCTCTACTTGAGAGGAAGCACGAGAGTACCGCTCACATCCAGAGGAACCCCGTTTCCGCCTCCTAGCTCGAGAGGAGGGATCATTTCCTTTCGTGGTCGGGAAAGAATACCCAGCGTTCCCGTCGCTTCTCAAGAGGAGGCGCTCTCCACAGGAAAGGCGAGAGGAACTCCAGGGTGTTGCCACCATTCCCAGAGTCCCCCAGATGTCTCAGTCCATTCCAGGGAAACCTGTTTTCCCTGCACTGCCTCGACTTTCCAGCCAAGGATAGACTCACACCACGGTGGCACGTGGGACAGCCCTGTGGGAAAGTCTCGTGGGAAAGCCTTATGGGAAAGCCTCATGAGGAAGCCTCGAGGGAAAGCCACTGATCCCTTGATCCATGCGAAGGGAAGCGTGACACTGCTGCTACAGCTCGGGAGGAAAGCGCACGTGCATGCCCCCACTCGAGCCGAGGTCTGACGCCCCTGGGGAGACTCCAGAAGTCCCCGAAGATCCATGTCGGCACTGGAGAGGAATCCTCAGGTTCCGGCACTGACTCCACACAAGGTCTTGCCCCGGCATGGACGGGAGAGGAATCCCGAGAAGCCCACGAGCAACTTGCATGAGGACTGGCCTTTCATGAGGCCACCAGAGCATGTCTCTGAGGTCCAAGTCGTAAGTCGAGAGTTCCAGCTGCAACTCGAGAAAATCCAGGAGGTTCTCCCCTCCAGGCGAGATGTGGCTCATATCCGATGAGGCATCTCGAGGCTAATCAACAAGCGTCTGGAACTAACAAAGGGGCCCTCAAACCCTAGTTGCAACTCAAGAAGTTGCCCGAAATACCCCTCTCCACTCGAGAGGAAGCACGAGAGTCTTGCCCACATCCAGAGGAGCCCGTTTCCGCCTCATAGCTCGAGAGGAAGGATCCTTTCCCTGCGTTATCCGGAAAGAATTCCCGGCATTCCCCTCGCATCTCAAGAGGAGGCGCAACCACAGGAAAGGCGAGAGGAACTCCAGGGTCTTGCCACCATTCCCAGATCCCCCAGATGTCTCAGTCCATTCCAGGGAAACCTGTTTTCCCTACACTGCCTCGACTTTCAAGCCGAGCATCGACTCACTGCACGGTGGCACGTGGAACAGCCCTGTGTGAAAGCCTCGTGGGAAAGCCTCGAGGGAAAGCCACAGATCCCTTGATCCACGCGAAGGGAAGCGTGACACTGCTGCTACAGCTCGGGAGGAAAGCGCACGTGCATGCCCCCGCTCGAGACGAGGACTGACTGCCCTGGGTAGATTCCAGAAGTACCCCAGACCCATGTCGGCAGTGGAGAGGATTCCTCAGGTTCCGGCACCGATTCCACACAAGGTCTTAGGCCCCGGCATCGACGGGAGAGGAATCCCGAGAGGCCCCCGAGAAACTAGCATGGGGACTGGCCTTTCCTGAGGCCAGCAGAGCGGGTCCCTGAGGTCCCCGTCGTAAGTCGAGAGCACCTGCTGCAACTCGAGAAAATCCAGGAGGTTCTCCCCTTCAGGCGAGATGAGGCCCATTTCTGCTGAGGCGTGTCGAGGCTAATCACACCTAACCTCTGGAACATCCAAAGGTCCTTCACACCCTTGCTGCAACTCAAGAAGTTCCCCGACATACCCGTCTCCACTCGAGAGGAAGCACGAGAGTTCTGCCCACATCCAGAGGAGCCCCGTTTCCGCCTCCTAGCTCGAGAGGAGGGTTCCTTTCCCTGCGTGGTCAGGAAAGAATTCCCGGCGTTCCCTTCGCATCTCAAGAGGAGGCGCTCTGCACAGGAAAGGCGAGAGGAAGTCCAGGGTCGTGCCACCATTCCCAGAGTCCCCCAGATGTCTCAGTCCATTCCAGGGAAACCTGTTTTCCCTGCACTGCCTCGACTTTCAAGCCGAGGATCGACTCACACCTCTGGTGGCACGTGGGACAGCCCTGTGGGAAAGCCTCGAGGGAAAACCTCGAGGGAAAGCCACAGATCCCTTGATCCACGCGGAAGGCAAGTGGAACACTGCTGCTACAGATCGGGAAGAAAGTGCACGTGCATGCCCCCACTCGAGACGAGGACTGACTCCCCTGGGGAGACTCCAGAAGTACCCCAAGATCCATGTCAGCACTGTAGAGGAATCCTCAGGTTCCGGCACCAACTCCACACGAGACCTAGGCCCCGGCATCGACGGGAGAGGAATCCCGAGAGGCCCCGAGCAACTCGCATAGGGACTGGCATTTCCAGAGGCCACCAGAGCAGGTCCCTGAGGTCCCCGTCGTAAGTCGATAGCACCTGTCGCAACTCGAGAAAATCTTGGAGGTTCTCCCCTCCAGGCGAGATGAGGCCCATTTCCACTGAGGCGTTTCGAGGCCAATCACACCTAACCTCTGGAACTTACAAAGGGTCCTTCACACCCTTGCTGCAACTAAAAAAGTTCCCCGACAGTACCCGTCTCCACTCGAGGGGAAGCACGAGAGTCCCGCCCACATGCCAGAGGAGACCCGTTTCCGCCTCCTAGCTCGAGAGGAGGGATCCTTTCCCTGCGTGGTCTGGAAAGAAGTCCCGGTGTTCCTGTCGAATCTCAAGAGGAGTCGCTCTCCACAGGAAAGGCGAGAGGAACTCCAGGGTCGAGCCACCATACCCAGAGTGACCCAGATGTCTCAGTCCATTCCAGGGAAACCTGTTTCCCCTGCACTGCCTCGACTTTCAAGCCGAGGATCGACTCACACCACGGTGGCACGTGGGACAGCCCTGTGGGAAAGCCTCTTGGGAAAGCCTCGAGGGAAAGCCACAGATCCCTTGATCCATGGGAAGGGAAGCGTGACACTGCTGCTACAGCTCGGGAGGAAAGCGCACGTGCATGCCCCCACTCTAGACGAGGACTGACTGCCCTGGGGAGACTCCAGAAGTACCCCAAGTTCCATGTCAGCACTGGAGAGGAATCCTCAGGTTCCGGCACCGACTCCACACAAGATCTTAGGCCCCGGCATCGACGGGAGAGGAAACCCGAGAGGCCCCGAGCAACTCGCATGGGGACTGGCCTTTCCTGAGGCCACTAGAGCGGGTCACTGAGGTCCCCGTCGTAAGTCGAGAGCACCTGCCGCAACTCGAGAAAATACAGGAGGTTCTCCCCTCCAGGCGAGATGAGGCCCATTTCCGCTGAGGCGTCTCGAGGCTAATCAATTCTAACATCTGGAACGTCCAAAGGGTCCTTCACACCCTTGCTGCAACTCAAGAAGTTCCCCGACATAACCGTCTCCACTTGAGAGGAAGCACGAGAGTCCCGGCCACATCCAGAAGAGCCCCGTTTCCGTATCATAACTCGAGAGGTGGGATCCTTTCCCTGCGTGGTCGGGAAAGAATTCCCGGCGTTCCCGTCGTATCTCAAGAGGAGGCGCTCTCCACAGGAAAGGCGAGAGGAACTCCAGGGTCGTGCCACCATTCCCAGAGTCAACTAAATGTCTCCAGTCCATTCCAAGGAAACCTGTTTTCCCTGCACTGCCTGGACTTTCAAGCTGAGGATCGACTCACACCACGGTGGCACGTGGGACAACCCTGTGGGAAAGCCTCGTGGGAAAGCCTCGAGGGCAAGGCACAGATCCCTTGATCCACGCGAAGGGAAGCGTGACACTGCTGCTACAGCTCGGGAGGAAAGCGCACGTGCATGCCCCCACTCGAGACGAGGACTGACTCCCAGGGGAGACTCCAGAAGTTACCCCAAGATCCATGTCAGCACTGGAGAGGAATCCTCAGGTTCCGACACCCCCTCCACACAAGATCTTAGGCCCCAGCATCGACGGGAGAGGAATCCCGAGAGGCCCCCGAGCAACTCGCATGGGGACTGGCCTTTCCTGAGGCCACCAGAGCGGGTCCCTGAGGTCCCCGTCGTAAGTCGAGAGCACCTGCCTGCAACTCGAGAAAATCCAGGAGGTTCTCCCCTCCAGGCGAGATGAGGCCCATTTCCGCTGAGGCGTCTCGAGGCTAATCACACCTAACCTCTGGAACTTCCAAACGGTCCTTCACACCCTTGCTGCAACTCAAGAAGTTCCCCGACATTACCCGTCTCCACTCGAGAGGAAGCACGGAGAGTCCCGCCCACATCCAGAGGAGCCCCGTTTCCGCCTCCTAGCTCGAGAGGAGGGATCCTTTCCCTGCGTGGTCGGAAAGAATTCCCGGCGTTCCCGTCGCATCTCAAGAGGAGGCGCTCTCCACAGGAAAGGCGAGAGGAACTCCAGGGTCGTGCCACCATTCCCAGAGTCCCCCAGATGTCTCCGTCCATTCCAGGGAAACCTGTTTTCCCTGCACTGCCTCGACTTTCAAGCCGAGGATCGACTCACACCACGGTGGCACGTGGACAGCCCTGTGGGAAAGCCTCCTGTGGGAAAGCCTCGAGGGAAAGCCACAGATCCCTTGATCCACGCGAAGGGAAGCGTGACACTGCTGCTACAGCTCGGGAGGAAAGCGCACGTGCATGCCCCCACTCGAGACGTAGGACTGACTCCCCTGGGGAGACTCCAGAAGTACCCCAAGATCCATGTCAGCACTGGAGAGGAATCCTCAGGTTCCGGCAACCGACTCCACACAAGGTCTTAGGCCCCGGCATCGACGGGAGAGGAATCCCGATAGGCCCCGAGCAACTCGTCATGGGGACTGGCCTTTCCTGAGGCCACCAGAGCGGTCCCTGAGGTCCCCGTTCGTAAGTCGAGAGCACCTGCCGCAACTCGAGAAAATCCAGGAGGTTCTCCCCTTCCAGGCGAGATGAGGCCCATTTCCGCTGAGGCGTTCTCGAGGCTAATCACATCCTAACCTCTGAAACTTCCAAAGGGTGTTCACACCCTTGCTGCAACTCAAGAAGTTCCCCGACATACCCGTCTCCACTCGAGAGGAAGCACAGAGAGTCCGCCACACATCAGAGGAGCTCCCGTTTCCGCCTCCTAAGCTCGAGAGGAGGGATCCTTTCCCTGCTGTGTCTGGAAAGAATTCCCTGGCATTCCGTCGCATCTCAAGATGGAGGTCGCTCTCCACAGGAAAGGCGACGAGGAACTCCAGGGTCGAGCCACCATACCCAGAGTCACCCAGATGTCTCAGTCCATTCCAGGGAAACCTGTTTCCCCTGCACTGCCTCGACTTTCAAGCCGAGGATCGACTCACACCACGGTGGCACGTGGGACAGCCCTGTGGGAAAGTCTCTGGGAAGCTTATGGGAAAGCCTCATGAGGAAGCCTCGAGGGAAAGCCACTGATCCCTTGATCCATGCGAAGGGAAGCGTGACACTGCTGCTACAGCTCGGGAGGAAAGCGCACGTGCATGCCCCCACTCTGAGCCGAGGTCTGACGCCCCTGGGGAGACTCCAGAAGTACCCCGAAGATCCATGTCAGCACTGGAGAGGAATCCTCAGGTTCCGGCACTGACTCCACACAAGGTCTTGCCCCGGCATGCGACGGGAGAGGAATCCCGAGAAGCCCCGAGCAACTTGCATGAGGACTGGCCTTTCCATGAGGCCACCAGAGCATGTCTCTGAGGTCCAAGTCGTAAGTCGAGAGTTCCAGCTGCAACTCGAGAAAATCCAGGAGGTTCTCCCCTCCAGGCGAGATGAGGCCCATTTCCGCTGAGGCGTCTCGAGGCTAATCAATTCTAACACTCTTGGAACGTCCAAAGGGTCCTTCACACCCTTGCTGCAACTCAAGAAGTTCCCCGACATAACCGTCTCCACTTGAGAGGAAGCACAAGAGTCCCGGCCACATCCAGAAGAGCCCCGTTTCCGTATCATAACTCGAAAGGTGGGATCCTTTCCCTGCGTGGTCGGGAAAGAATTCCCGGCGTTCCCGTCGTATCTCAAGAGGAGGCGCTCTCCACAGGAAAGGCGAGAGGAACTCCAGGGTCGTGCCACCATTCCCAGAGTCAACTAAATGTCTCCGTCCCATTCCAAGGAAACCTGTTTTCCCTGCACTGCCTGGACTTTCAAGCTGAGGATCGACTCACACCACGGTGGCACGTGGGACAACCCTGTGGGAAAGCCTCGTGGGAAAGCCTCGAGGGCAAGGCACAGATCCCTTGATCCACGCGAAGGGAAGGGTGACACTGCTGCTACAGCTCGGGAGGAAAGCGCACGTGCATGCCCCCCACTCGAGACTGAGGACTGACTCCCCAGGGGGAGACTCCAGAGTTACCCCAAGATCCATGTCAGCACTGGAGAGGAATCCTCAGGTTCCGACACCCCCTCCACACAAGATCTTAGGCCCAGGCATCGACGGGAGAGGAATCCCGAGAGGCCCCGAGCAACTCGCATGGGGACTGGCCTTTCTGAGGGCCACCAGAGCGGGTCCCTGAGGTCCCCGTCGTAAGTCGAGAGCACCTGCTGCCAAGTCGAGAAAATCCAGGAGGTTCTCCCCTCCAGGCGAGATGAGGCCCATTTCCGCTGAGGCGTTCGAGGCTATTCACACCTAAACTCTGGAACTTCCAAAGGGTCCTTCACACCCTTGCTGCAACTCAAGAAGTTCTGCCGACATTCCCGATCTCCACTCGAGAGGAAGCACGAGAGTCCCGCCCACATCCAGAGGAGCCCCGTTTCCCGCCTCCTAGCTCGAGAGGAGGGATCCTTTCCCGCGTGGTCGGGAAAGAATCCCGGCGTTCCGTCTGCATCTCAGAGGAGGGCTCTCCACAGGGAAAGGCGAGAGGAACTCCAGGGTCGGTGCCAACCATTCCAGAGTCCCAATGATGTCCTCGTCCATTCCAGGGAAAACTTGTTTTCCCGCACTGCCTCGACTTTCAAGCGAGGATCGACTCACGACCACGTGCACTGTGGGACAGCCCTGTGGGAAAGCCTGTGGGAAGCCTCGAGGGGAAACCCGATCCTTTTGATCCATCGCGAAGGAAGCCGTGACACTCGCTACAGATCGGAGAAAGCGCACGTGCATGCCCCCACTCGACACAGGACTGACTCCATGGGGAGACATCCAGAAGTACCCAGACACATGTCAGCACTGGAGAGGAAATCTCAGGTCCGGCCGACTCCAAACAAGGTCTTAGGCCGCATCGACGGGAGAGGAATGCCCCGAGAGCCCCGAGCAACTCGGCAAGGGACTGGCCTTTCCTGAGGCCACCAGAGACGGGTCCCTGGAGGTCCCGTCGTAAATCGAGAGCACCTGCCGCAACTCGAGAAAATCCAGGAGGTTCTCCCTCCAGGCGAGAATGAGGCCCATTTCGCTGAGGCGTCTCGAGGTAATCACACCTAAACTTGGAACTTCCAAAGGGTCCTTCACCCCTTGCTGCAACTCAAGAAAGTTCTGCAACATTCCGACTTCCACTCGAGAAGGAAGCACGAAGAGTCCCGCCACAGCATCCAGAGGAGCCCCGTTTCCCTCGCTCTAGCTCGAGAGGAGGATCCTTTCCTGCGTTTCGGTGAAAGAATTCCCGCGTTCCCGTCGATTCAAGTGAGCGGCTCTCCACAGGAAAGGCGAGAAGAACTCCAGGGTCGTGCCACATTCCCAGAGTCCCCCAGATGTCTCAGTCCATTCAGGGAAACTGTTTTCCCTGCACTGCCTCGACTTCAAGCCAAGGATCGACTCACACCACGGTGGCACGTGGACAGCCCTTGGGAAACCTGTGGAAAGCCTCGGGAAAGCCTCGATGGGAAGCCCTAGATACCCCTGTTGATCACCGCGAAAGGGAAAGGTGACACTGCTGCTACAAGCTCGGGAGGAAAGCGACGTGCATGCCCACCTCGAGGACGGAAAGGACTGACTCCGCACTAGGGAACGTCCAGAATAACCCCAAGATCATGTCAGCACTGGAGAGGAATCCTCAGGTTCCCGCACCTGCTGGGAGCCCAGTGTGAGGAAGTACCGCCCGTGACAAGGTCATGAGGAAGAGCTGACATATCGCAAGGCGTGCTCGCAGACCTTCAGGGACCCCTCTGCAAATTCCTAAGCACGTACTCCCAACAAAAATCTGGACCGGCTTATTTTTGTGCTCTGGCCTTTCCACTCTTCTGAGCATTTTCTGAAAAAGTCAATTCAGGGCTTTAATGTCTTCTGCATTTTGAAAGAGTGTTTCAATCCAAAACCATCCGATGCTGTCTAGCCTGCCTGCAGGACTCCTTACAGCTGAAGATGTGATTGGTTTGAGGCCTCCTGAGCGCGCAAAGAGCACAGGAAGCCTTAAAACATCCGTAAGGAAAATGTAGCAGCTCTTCCGAGGAGTCAAAATCTTTAGAATAAGGACCTGATTAAAGGTTTTCATTTTTTTGGGTCATGCTTGCTGCATATTTTCCATATCCTTTATTTTTAAGAATATAAGTTGTTTATATAAGAAAAACAAGTAAGTAAGACAGCTGGATTAGCACGATTAGATCCTATTGAGTTAAGTTAACCTCTTTGTTATATCCCACTGCACCCTTTTGTTCCTATAGAGATTACTTTAAGCTTTAAGAGATGCAGATTTAAAAAAAAAACACTTCAAGGGGAAACAAAATAACATCATGGTAAGAAAAGAGCCAAAAGTGTAACCGA
>NW_017202931.1:0-6209 GCF_001704415.2 Capra hircus
GCTTTCCCTCCAGGCTTTCCCAGGGAGGCTTTTCCACGATGCTTTCCCACAGGGCTGTCCCACGTGCCACCGTGGTGTGAGTCGATCCTCGGCTTTGAAAGTCGAGGCAGTGCAGGGAAAACAGGTTTCCCTGGAATGGACTGAGAAATCTGGGGACTCTGGAATGGGGGAATGACCCTGGAGTCCTCTCGCCTTTCCTGTGGAGAGTGCCTCCTCTTGAGATGCAACGGAAACGCCAGAAATTCTTCCCGAACACGCAGGGAAAGGATCGCTCCTCTCGAGCTAGGAAGCTGAAACGGGGCTCCTCTGGATGTGGGCGGGACTCTCGTGCTTCCTCTCGACTGGGGACGGGTATGTCGGGGAACTTCTTGAGTTGCAGCAAGGGTGTGAAGTACCCTATGGAAGTTCCAGAGGTTAGGTGTGATTAGCCTCAGACGCCTCAGCAGAAATGGGCCTCATCTCGCCTGGAGGGGAGAACCTCTTGGATTTTCTCGAGTTGTGGCAGGTGCTCTCGACTTACGACGGGGACCTCAGGGACCCGCTCTGTGGCATATCGAAAGGACGGTCCCCATGCGAGTTACTCGGGGGCCTCTAGGGATTCCTCTCCGTCGATGCCGGAGCATAAAACCTTGTGTGGAGTAGGTGGCGGAACCGGAGGATTCCTCTCCAGTGCTGACATGGATCTTGGGTACTTCTGGAGTCTCCCCAGGGGAGACAGTCCTCGTCTCGAATGGGGGCATGAACGTGCGCTTTCCTCCCGAGCTTTAGCAACAGTGTCGCGCTTCCCTTCGCGAGTATCAAGTGATCTGTGGCTTTCCCAAGAGGCTTTCCCACGAGGCTTTCCCACGAGGCTTTCAGGGCTGTCCCACGTGCCACCGTGGTGTGAGTCGATCCTCGGCCTTGAAAGTCGAGGCAGTCAGGGAAAACAGTTTTCCCTGGAATGGACTGAGACATCTGGGGGACTCTGGGAATGGTGGCACGACCCTGGAGTTCCTCTCGCTTCCTGTGGAGAGCGCCTCCTCTTGAGATGCGACGGAACGCCGGAATTCTTTCCCGACCACGCAGGGAAAGTATCCCTCCTCTCTAGCTTGGAGGCGGAAACGGGTCTCCTCTGGATGTGGGCGGGACTCTCGTGCTTCCTGTCGAGTGGAGACGGGCATGTTGGGGAACTTCTTGAGTTGCAGCAAGGGTGTGTGAATGACCCTTTGGAAGTTCCAGAGTTTAGGTGTGATTAGCCTCGAGACCCCTCAGCGGAAATGGGCCTCATCTCGCCAGGAAAGGAGAACCTCCTGGATTTTCTCGAGTTGCAGCAGTGCTCTCGACTTACGACGGTGACATCAGGGACCCCCTCTTGTGGCCTCACGAAAGGGAAGTCCCCATGCGAGTTGCTCATGGGTCTCTCGGGATTCGTCTCCCGTCGATGCCGGGACCTAAGATCTTGTGTGGAGTCTGTGCCAAAACCTGAGGATTCCTCTCCAGTGCTGACATGTATCTTGGGGGTTTCTGGAGTCTCCCCAGGGGAGTCAGTCCTCGTCTCGAGTCGGGGCATGCACGTGCGCTTTCCTCCGAGCTGTAGCAGCAGTGTTGAGCTTCCCTTCGCGAGGATCAAGGGATCTGTGGCTTTCCCTCGAGGCTTTCCCACGACGCTTTTCCACGACGCTTTCCCACAGGACTGTCCCACCTGCCACCTTGGTGTGAGTCGAACCTCTTCTTGAAAGTCGAGGCAGTGCAGGGAAAACAGGTTTCCCTGGAATGGACTAAGACATCTTGGGACTCTGGGAATGGTGGCACGACCCTGGAGTTCCTCTCGCCTTCCCTGTGGAGAGCGCCCCCTCTTGAGATGCGATGGGAACGCCGGGAATTCTTTCCCGACCACGCAGGGAAAGGATCCCTCCTCTCGAGCTAGGAGTCGGAAACGGGGCTCCTCTGGATGTGGGCGGACTCTCGTTCTTCCTCTCGAGTGGAGACTGGTATGTTGGTGATCTGCTTGAATTGCAGAAAGGGTGTGAAGGACCCTTTGGAAGTTCCAGAGGTTAGGTGTGATTAGCCGTGAGAGAACTCAGTGGAAATGGGCCTCATCTCGCCAAGAAGGGAGAACCTCCTGGATTTTCTCAAGTTGCGGCAGGTGCTCTCGAATTACTACGGGGACCTCAGGGACCCGCTCTGGTGGCCTCAGGAAAGGCCAGTCCCCATGCGATTTGCTCGGGTCCTCTCGGGATTCCTCTCCATCGATGCCAGGGCCTAAGACCTTGTTTGGAGTCGGTGTCGGAAACTGAGAATTCCTCTCCAGTTCTGACATGGATCTTGGGGTACTTCTGGAGTCTCCCCAGGGGAGTCAGTCCTCGTCTCGAGTGGGGGCATGCACGTGCACTTTCCTCCCGAACTGTAGCAGCAGTGTCACGCTTCCCTTCCCGTGTATCCTAGGATCAGTGGCTTTCCCTCGAGGCTTTAAGCGAGGCTTTCCCACGACGCTTTCCCACCAGGCTTTCCCACGACGCTTTCCCAAGGTGATGTCCCACGTGCCACCGTGGTGTCAGTCGATCCTCGTCTTGAAAGTTGAGTCAGTGCCGGGAAAACAGGCTTCCGTGGAATGGACTGAGACATCTGGGGGATCTGGGAATGGTGGCACGACCCTGGAGTACCTCTCGCTTTTCCTGTGGAGAGCGCTCCCTCTTGAGATGTGACGGGAATGCCGGGAATTCTTTCCCGACCACGCAGGGAATGGATCCCTCCTGTTGAGCTATGAGGCGGAAACGGGGCTCATCTGGATGTGGGCGGGACACTCGTGCTTCCTCTCGAGTGGAAACGGGTATGTCGGGGAACTTCTTGAGTTGCAGAAAGAGTGTGAAGGACGCTTTGTAACTTCCAGAGGTTAGGTGTGATTAGCCTCGAGACGTCTCAGCAGAAATGGTCCTCATCTCGCCTGAAAGGGAGAACCTCCTGGATTTATTCAAGTTGCGGCAGGTGCTCTCGACCTACGACGGTGCCCTCAGGGACCCTCTCTGGTGGCCTCAGGAAAGACCTCTCGGGATTCCATTCCGTCGGTGCCGGGCCTAAGAACTTGTGTGGAGTCGGTGCCGGAAACTGAGGTTTCCTCTCCAGTGCTGACATGGATTTTGGAGTACTTCTGGAGTCTCCCCAGGGGAGTCAGTCCTTGTCTCGAGTGGGAGCATGCACGTGCGCTTTCCTCCCGAGCTGCAGCAGCAGTGTCATGGTTCCCTTCGCGTGGATCAAGGGATCTGTGGCTTTCCCTCGAGGCTTTCCCACGAGGCTTTCGCACAGAGCTGTCCCATGTGCCACCGTGGTGTGAGTCGATCCTCGGCTTGAAAGTCGAGGCAGTGCAGGGAAAACAGGTTTCCCTGAATGGACGGAGACATCTGGTTGACTCTGGAATGGTGGCACGACCCTGGAGTTCCTTTCGACTTTCCTGTGGAGATCGCCTCCTCTTGAGATGCGACGGGAACGCCGGGAATTCTTTCCGACCACGCAGGGAAAGGATCCCACCTCTCGAGTTAGGAGACGGAATCGGGGCTCCTCTGGATGTGGCCGGGACTCTCGTGCTTCCTCTCAAGTGGAGACGGGTATGTCGGGGAACTTCTTGAGTTGCAGCAATGGTGTGAAAGACCATTTGGAAGTTCCAGATATTAGAAGTGATTAGCCTCGAGACGCCTCAGCGGAAATGGGCCTCATCTCGCCTGGAGGGGAGAACCTAATGTATTTTCTCAAGTTGCGGCAGGTGCTCTCGACTTACGAGGGGGACCTCAGGGACCCGTCTGGTGCCCTCAGGAAAGGCCAGTCCCCATGCGAGTTGCGCGGGGGCCTCTCGGGATTCCTCTCCCGTCGATGCCGGGGCCTAAATCTTGTGTGGAGTCGGTGCCGGAACCTGAGGATTCCTCTCCAGTGCTGACATGGATCTTGGGGTACTTCTGGAGTCTCCCCAGGGAGTCAGTCCTCGTCTCGAGTGGGGGCATGCACGTGCGCTTTCCTCCCGAGCTGTAGCAGCAGTGTCACGCTTCCCTTCGCGTGGATCAAGGGATCTGTGGCTTTCCCTCGAGGCTTTCCCACGAGGCTTTCCCATCAGGCTTTCCCACGAGGCTTTCCACGAGGCTTTCCCACAGGCCCGTCCCACGTGCCACCGTGGTGTGAGTCGATCCTCGGCCTGAAAGTCGATGCAGTGCTGGGAAAATAGGTTTCCTGGAATGGACTGAGACATCTGGAGGACTCTGGATTGGTGGCACGACCCTGGAGTTCCTCTCGCCTTTCCTTGGAGAGCGCCTCCTGTTGAGATGCGACGGAAATGCCGGGAATTCTTTCCCGACCACGCAGGGAAAGGATCCCTCCTCTCGAGCTAGGAGGCGGAAACGGGGCTCCTCTGGATGTGGGCGGGACTCTCGTGCTTACACTCGAGTGGAGACGGTTATGTCGGGGAACTTCTTGAGTTGCAGCAAGGGTGTGAAAGACCCTTTGTAAAGTTCCAGAGGTAGGTGTGATTAGCCTCAAGACGCCTCAGCGAAAATGGGCCTCATCTCGCCTGGATGGGAGAACCTCCTGAATTTTACTCGAGTTGCGGCAGGTGCTCTCGACTTACGACGGGGACCTCAGGGACCCGCTCTTGTGGCCTCAGGAAAGGCCAGTCCCCATGCGAGATGTTCGGGACCTCTCGGGATTCCTCTCCGTCGATGCCCGGGCCTAAGACCTTGTGTGGAGTCAGTGCCGGAACCTGAGGATTCCTCTCCAGTGCTGACATGGATCTTGGGGTACTAATGGAGTCTCCCTAGTGGAGGCAGTCCTCGTCTCGAGTGGGGGCATGCACGTGCGATTTCCTCCCGAGCTGAAGCAGCAGTGTCACGCTTCCCTTCGCGTGGATCAAGGGATCTGTGTCTTTCCCTCGAGGCTTTCCCACGAGGCTTTCCCACGAGGCCTTCCCACAGGGCTGTGCCACGTGCCACCGTGGTGTGAGTCGATCCTCGGCTTGAATGTCGAGGCAGTGCAGGGAAAACAGATTACCCTGGAATGGAATGAGACATCCGGGGGACTCTGGGAATGGTGGCACGACCCTGCAGTTCCTCTCCCCTTTCCTTTGGAGATTGCCTCCTCTTGAGATGCGATGGGAATGCCGGGAATTCTTTCCGACCAAGCAGGGAAAGGATCCGTCCTCTCGAGCTACGAGCCGGAAACGGAGCTCCTCTGGATGTGGACGGGACCTCGTGCTTCCTCTTGAGTGGAGACGGGTATGTCGGGGAACTTCTTGAGTTGCAGCATGGCTGTGAAAGACTCTTTGGAAGTTCCAGAGGTCTAGTGTGATTAGCCTCGAGACACCTCAGTGGAAACGGGCCTCATCTCGCCTGCAGGAGAGAACCTCCTGGATTTTCTCGAGTTGCGGCAGGTGCTCTCGACTTACGACGGGGACCTCAGGGACCCGACTGGTGGCTTCAAGAAAGGCCAGTCCCCATGTGAGTTGCTCGGGGCCTCTTGGGATTACTCTCCTGTCGATGCCGGGGCCTAAGACCTTGTGTGGAGTCGGTGACGGAACCTGAGGATTCCTCTCCAGTGCTGACATGGATCTTGGGGTACTTCTGGAGTCTCCCCAGGGGAGTCAGTCCTCGTCTCGAGTGGGGCATGCACGTGCGCTTTCCTCCGAGATGTAGCAGCAGTATCACGCTTCCCTTCGCGTGGATCATGCGATCTGTGGCTTTCCCTCGAGGCTTTCCCATGAGGCTTTCCCACGAGGCTTTCCCACAGGGCTGTCCCACGTGCCACCGTGGTGTGAGTCAATACTCGGCTTGAAAGTCGAGGCAGTGCAAGGAAAACAGGTTTCCCTCGAATGGACTGAGACATCTGGGAACTCTGGGAATGGTGGCACGACCCTGGAGTTCCTCTCGCCTATCCTGTGGAGAGCGCTTCCTCTTGAGATGCGACGGGAAACCCGGGAATTCTTTCCCGTCCACTCAGAGAAAGGATCCCTACTCTCGAGCTAGGAGGCGGAAACTGGGCTCCTCTGGATGTGGGCGGGACTCTTGTGCATCCTCCCGAGTGGAGACGGGTATGTCTGGGATCCTCTTGAGTTGCAGCAAGGGTGTGAAGGACCTTTTGGAAGTTCCAGAGGTTACATGTGATTAGCCTCGAGAGGCCTCAGCGGAATGGGCCTCATCTCGCGCCGGATGGGAGAACCTCTTGGATTTTCTTCCTGTTGGGCAGCTATTCTCGAC
>NW_017202932.1:0-6209 GCF_001704415.2 Capra hircus
AGCCCTGTGGGAAAGCCGTGGGAAGCCTCGGGAAAGCCTCGAGGGGAAAGCCCAGATTCCTTTCCACGCGAATGGAAGCGCGACACTGCTGCTACAGCTCGGGAGGAAAGCGCACGTGCATGCCCACTCGAGACGAGGAGGACTGACTCCCCTGGGGAGACTCCAGAAGTACCCCAAGATCCATGTCAGCACTGGAGAGGAATCCTCAGGTTCCGGCACTGACTCCACACAAGGTCTTAGGCCCGCATCGAGGGAGAGGAATCCCGAGAGGCCCCCGAGCAACTCGCATGGGGACTGGCCTTTCCTGAGGCCACCAGAGCGGGTCCCTGAGGTCCCGTCGTAAGTCGAGAGCACCTGCCGCAACTCGAGAAAATCAGGAGGTTCTCCCCTCCAGGCGAGATGAGGCCCATTTCCGCTGAGGCGTCTCGAGGCTAATCACACCTAAACTCTGGAACTTCCAAAGGGTCCTTCACACCCTTGCTGCAACTCAAGAAGTTCCCCGACATACCCGTCTCCACTCGAGAGGAAGCACGAGAGTCCCGCCCACATCCGAAGGAGCCCCGTTTCCGCCTCCTAGCTCGAGAGGAGGGATCCTTTCCCTGCGTGTCGGGAAAGAATTCCCGGCGTTCCCGTCGCATCTCAAGAGCAGGCGCTCTCCACAGGAAAGGCGAGAGGAACTCCAGGGTCGTGCCACCATTCCCAGAGTCCCCCAGATGTCTAGTCCATTCCAGGGAAACCTGTTTTCCCTGCACTGCCGACTTTCAAGCCGAGGATCGACTCACACCACGGTGGCACGTGGGACAGCCCTGTGGGAAAGCCTCGTGGGAAAGCCTCGGGAAAACCTCGAGGGAAAGCCACAGATCCCTCGATCCACGGGAATGGAAGCGCGACACTGCTGCTACAGCTCGAGAGGAGAGCGCAAGTGCATGTTCCCACTCGAGACGAGGACTGACTCCCCTGGGGAGACTCCAGAAGTACCCCAAGATCCACGTAAGCACTGGAGAGGAATCCTCAGGTTCCGGCACCCACTCCACACAATATCTTAGGCCCGGCATCGACGGGAGAGGAATCCCGAGAGGTCCCCGAGCAACTCGCATGGGGACTGGCCTTTCCTGAGGCCACCAGAGCGGGTCCCTGAGGTGCCCGTCGTAAGTCGAGAGCACCTGCTGAAACTCGAGAAAATCCAGGAGGTTCTCCCCTCCAGGCTAGATGAGGCCCATTTCTGCTGAGGCGTCTCGAGGCTAATCACACCTTACCTCTGGAACTTACAAAGGGTCCTTCACACCCTTGCTGCAACTCAGGAAGTTCCTCGACATACCCGACTCCACTCGAGAGGAAGCACGAGAGTCCCGCCCACATCCAGAAGAGCCCCGTTTCCGCCTCCTAGCTCGAGTGGGGGATCCTTTCCCACCGTGCTCTGAAAAGAATTCCAGGCGTTCCCGTCGCATCTCAAGAGCAGGCGCTCTCCACAGGAAAGGCGAAAGGAACTCCAGGGTCGTGCCACCATTCCCAGAGTCCCCCAGATGTCTCCGTCCATTCCAGGGAAACCTGTTTTCCCTGCATTGCCTCGACTTTCAAGCCGAGGGTCGACTCACACCACGGTGGCACGTGGGACAGCCCTGTGAAAGCCTCGAGGGAAAGCCACAGATCCCTTGATCCACGCGAAATGGAAGCGCGACACTGCTGCTACAGCTCGGGAGGAAAGCGCACGTGCATGCCCCCACTCGAGACGAGGACTGACTCCCCTGGGGAGACTCCAGAAGTACCCCAAGATCCATGTCAGCACTGGAGAGGAATCCTCAGGTTCCGGCACCGACTCCACACAAGATCTTAGGCCCCGGCATCGACGGGAGAGGAATCCCGAGAGGCCCCCGAGCAACTCGCATGGGGACTGTCCTTTCCAGAGGCCACCAGAGCGGGTCCCTGAAGTCCCCGTCGTAAGTCGGGAGCACCTGCCTCAACTCGAGAAAATCCAGGGGGTTATCTCCTCCAGTCGAGATGAGGGCCATTTCCGCAGAGCGTCTCGAGGCTAATCACACCTAAACTCTGGAACTTCCAACGGGTCCTTCACACCCTTGCTGCAACTCAAGAAGTTCCCCGACATACCCGTCTCCACTCGAGACCAAGCACGAGAGTCCCGCCTACATCCAGAGGAGCCCCGTTTCCGCCTTCTAGCTCGAGAGGAGTGATCCTTTCCCTGCGTGGTCGGGAAAGAATTCCCGGCGTTCCCGTCGAATCCCAAGAGGAGGCGCTCTCCACAGGAAATGCGAGATGAACTCCAGGATCGTGCCACATTCCCAGTGTCCCCCAGATGTCTCAGTCCATTCCAGGGAAACCTGTTTTCCCTGCACTGCCTCGACTTTCAAGCCGAGGATCGACTCACACCACGGTGGCACGTGGGACAGCCCTGTGGGAAAGCCTCGTGGAAAGCCTCGTGGGAAAGACTCGTGGGAAAGCCTCGAGGGAAAGACACAGATCCCTTGATCCACGCGAACGGAAGCGCGACACTGCTGCTACAGCTCGGGAGGAAATCGCACGTGCATGCCCCACTCGAGTAGAGGACTGACTGCCCTGGGGAGACTCCAGAAGAGATTCATGAAAGCACTGGAGAGGAATCCTCAGGTTCCGGCACCGACTCCACACAAGATCTTAGGCGCCGGCATCGACCGGAGAGGAATCCCGAGAGGCCCCCGAGCAACTCGCATGGGGCCTGGCCTTTCGGGAGGCCACCAGAGCGGATCCCTGAGGTCCCCGTCGTAAGTTGAGAGCACCTCCCGCAACTCGAGAAAATCCAGGAGGTTCTCCCCTCCAGGCGATCTGAGACCTATTTCCGCTGAGGTATCTCGAGGCTAATCACACCGTACCTCTGGAACTTCCAAAGGGTCCTTCACACCCTTGCTGCAACTCAAGAAGTTCCCCGACATACCGGTCTCCACTCGAGAGGAAGCACGAGAGTCCCGCCCACATCCAGAGGAGCCCCGTTTCCACCTCCTAGCCCGAGAGGAGGGATCCTTTCCCTGCGTGGTCGGGAAAGAATTCCCGGCGTTCCCGTCGCATCTCAAGAGGAGGCGCTCTCCACAGGAAATGCGAGAGGAACTCCAGGGTCGTGCCACCATTACCAAAGTCCCCCTGATGTCTCAGTCCATTCCAGGGAAACCTGTTTTCCCTTCACTGCCTCGACTTTCAAGCCGAGGATCAACTCACACAACGGTGGCACGTGGGACATCCCTGTGGGAAATCCTCGTGGGAAAGCCTCGTGGGAAAGCCTCGAGGGAAAGACACAGATCCCTTGATTCTCGCGAAGGGAAGCGTGACACTGCTGCTACAGCTCGGGAGGAAATCGCACGTGCATGCCCCCTCTCGAGATGAGTACTGACTCCCCTCGGGAGGCTCTAGAAGTACCCCAAGATCCATGCCGGCATTGGAGAGGAATCCTCACGTTCTGGAACTGAGTCCACACAAGGTCTTAGGCCCCAGCATCGACGGGAGAGGAATCCCGAGAGGCCCCCGAGCAACTCACATGGGGACTGGCCTTTCCTGAGGCCACCAGAGCGGGTCCCTGAGGTCCCCGTCGTAAGTCGAGAGCACCTGCCGCAAATCGAGAAAATGCAGGAGGTTCTCCCCTCCAGGCGAGATGAGGCCCATTTCCGCTGAGGCGTCTCCAGGATATTCACCTAACCTCTGGAACTTCCAAAGGGTTCTTCACACCCTTGCTGCAACTCAAGAAGTTCCCCGACATACCCGTCTCCACTCGAGAGGAAGCACGAGAGTCCCGCCCACCTCCAGAGGAGCCAGGTTTCCGCCTGCTAGCTCGAGAGGTGGGATTCTTTCCCTGAGTGGTCGGGAAAGAATTCCCGGCGTTCCCGTCCCATCTCAAGAGGAGGCACTCTCTACAAGAAAGGCGAGAGGAACTCCAGGGTCGTGCCACCATTCCCAGAGTCCCCCAGATGTCTCAGTCCATTCCAGGGAAAACTGATTTCCCTGCACTGCCTCAACTTTCAAGCCGAGGATCGACTCACACCACGGTGGCACGTGGGACAGCCCTGTGGGAAAGCCTCTTGGGAATGCCTCGTGGGAAAGCTCCTGATCCGTTGATCCACGCGAAGGGAAGCGTGACACTGCTGCTACAGTTCGGGAGGAAAGCGCATGTGCATGTCACCACTCGAGACGAGGACTGGCACCCCTGGGGAGACTCCAGAAGTACCTCAAGATTCATGTCAGCACTGGAGAGGAATCGTCAGGTTCCAGCACCGACTCCACACAAGGTCTTAGGACCCGGCATCGACGGGAGAGGAATCTCGAGAGGCCCTCGAGCAACTCTAATGGGGACTGGCCTTTCCTGAGGCCACCAGAGCGGCTCCCTGAGGTCCCTGGTGTAAGTTCAGAGCACCTGCCGCAACTCGAGAAAATCCAGGAGGTTCTCCCCTCCAGGCGAGATGAGGCCCATTTCCGCTGAGGCGTCTCGAGGCTAATCACATCTAACATCTGGAACTTCCAAAGGGTCCTTCAAACCCTTGCTGCAACAGAAGAAGTTCCCCGACATACCCGTCTACACTCAAGAGGAAGCACGAAGTCCCACCCACATCGACAGTAGCCCCGTTTCCGCCTCCTACCTCGAGAGGAGGGATCCTTTCCCTGCGTGCTCGGGAAAGAATTCCCGGCGTTTCCGTCGCATCTCAAGAGGAGACGCTCTCCACAGGAATGGCGAGACGAACTCCAGGGTCGTGCCACCATTCCCAGAGTCCCCCAGATGACTCCGTCCATTCCAGGGAAACCTCTTTTCCCTGCACTGCCTCGACTTTCAAGCCGAGGATCGACTCACACCACTGTGGCACGTGGGACAGCCCTGTGGGAAAGCCTCGTGGGAAAGCCTCGTGGGAAAGCCTCGTGGGAAAGCCTCGAGGGAAAGCCACAGATGCCTTGATCCATGCGAAGGAAAGCGCGACACTGCTGCTAAAGCTCGGGAGGAAAAGGCACGTCCATGCCCCACTCGAGACGAGGACTGACTCCCCTGGGGAGACTCCAGAAACACCCAAGATCCATGTCAGCACTGGAGAGGAATCCTCAGGTTCTGGCACTGACCCCATACAAGGTCTTAGGCCCCAGCATTGACGGAGAGGAATCCCGAGAGGCCCCGAGCAACTCGCATGGGGACTGGCCTTTCCTGAGGCCACCAGAGCGGGTCCCTGAGGTCCCCGTCGTAAGTCGAGAGCACCTGCCGCAACTCGAGAAAATACAGGAGGTTCTCCCCTCCAGGCGAGATGAGGCCCATTTCCGCTGAGGCGTCTCGAGGCTAGTCACACCTAACCTTTGGAACTTCCAAAGGGTCCTTCACTCCCTTGCTGCAACTCAAGAAGTTCCCGACATACCCGTCTCCACTCGAGAGGAATCGCGAGAGTCCCGCCCACATCCAGAGGAACCCCGTTTCCACCTCCTAGCCTGAGAGGAGGGATTCTTTCCCTGCGTGGTCGGGAAAGAATTCCCGGCTTTCCCGTCGCATCTCAAGAGGAGGCGCTCTCCACAGGAAACGCGAGAGGAACTCCAGGATCGTGCCTCGTTCCCAGAGTCCCCCAGATGTCTCAGTCCATTCCAGGGAAACTTGTTTTTCCCAGCACTGCCTCGACTTTCAAGCCGAGGATCGAGTCACACCACGGTGGCACATGGGACAGCCTGTGGGAAAGCCTCGTGGGAAAGCCTCGTTGGAAAGCCTCGAGGGAAAGCTCCTGATTCCTTGGTCCACGCGAAGGGAAGCGTGACACTGCTGCTACAGCTGGGGAGGAAAGCGCACGTGCATGCCCCACTCGAGACGAGGACTGACTCCCCTGGGGAGACTCCAGAAGTACCCCAAGATCCATGTCAGCACTGGAGAGGAATCCTCAGGTTCCAGCACTGACTCCACACTAGGTCTTAGGTCCCAGCATCGACGGGAGAGGAATCCGAGAGGCCCTCGAACTCGCATGGGGACTGGCCTTTCCTGAGGCCACCAGAGCGCGGTCCCTGAGGTCCCCGTCGTAAGTCGAGAGCACCTGCCGCAACTCGAGAAAAACAGGAGGTTTCCCCTCCAGGCGAGATGAGGCTCATTTCCGCTGAGGGGTCTCGAGGCTAATCACACCTAAACTCTGGAACTTCCAAAGGGTCCTTCACACCCTTGCTGCAACTCAAGAAGTTCCCGACATACCGTCTCCACTCGAGAGGAAGCACGAGAGTCC
>NW_017202933.1:0-6209 GCF_001704415.2 Capra hircus
CTTTCCCCACAGGGCTGTCCCACGTGCCACCGTGGGTGTGAGTCGATCCTCGGCTTGAAGTTGAGGCAGTGCAGGGAATACAGTTTTCCCTGGAATGGACTGAGATATCTGGGCGACTCTGGGAATGGTGGCACGACCCTGGAGTTCCTCTCGCTTTCCTGTGGAGAGCGCCTCCTCTTGAGATGCGACGGGAACGCCGGAATTCTTTCCCGACCACGCAGAAAGGATCCCACCTCTCGAGCTAGGAGGCGGAAACGGGCTCCTCTGGATGTGGGCGGGACTCTCGTGCTTCCTCTCGAGTGGAGTCGGGAATGTTGGGTGGAACTTCTTGAGTTCCAGCAAGGGTGTGAAGGACCCTTTGGAAGTTCCAGAGTTTAGGTGTGATTAGCCTCGAGACGCCTCAGCGGAAATGGGCCTCATCTCGCCTGGAGGGGAGAACCTCCTGGATTTTCTCGAGTTAAGGCAGGTGCTCTCGACTTACGACGGGGACCTCAGGGACCCCGCTCTGGTGGCCTCAGGAAAGGCCAGTCCCCTTGCGAGTTGCTCGGGGGCCTCTCGGGGGTCTCTCGGATTCCTCTCCAGTCGATATCGGGGCCTAAGACCTTGTGTGGAGTCGGTGCCAGACCTGAGGTTTCCTCTCCAGTTCTGACATGGATCTTGGGGTACTTCTGGAGTCTCCCCAGCGGAGTCAGTCCTCGTCTCGAGTGGGGGCATGCACGTGCGATTTCCTCCCGAGCTGTAGCCGCAGTGTCACCCTTTCCTTCACGTGGAACAAGGGATCTGTGGCATTCCCTCGAGGCTTTCCCACGAGGCTTTCCCACGGGCTGGGCTGTCCCACGTGCCACCGTGGTGTGAGTCTATCCTCGGCTTGAAAGTCAAAACAGTGCAGAGAAAACAGGTTTCCCTGGAATGGACTGAGACATCTGGGGGACTCTGGGAATGCTGGCATGACCCGGAGTTCCCTCGCCTTTCCTGTGGAGAGCGCCTCCTCTTGAGTTGCGACAGGAACGCCGGGAATTCTTTCTCGAGCACGCAGGGAAAGGATCCCTCCTCTCGAGCTAGGAGGTGGAAACGGGGCTCCTCTGGATGTGGTCGGGACTCTCGTGCTTCCTCTCGAGTGGAGACGGGTATGTCAGGGAACTTCTTGAGTTGCAGCAAAGGTGTGAAGGATCCTTTGGAAGTTCCAGAGGTCAGGTGTGATTAGCCTCAGGACGCCTCAGCGGAAATGGGCCTCATCTCGCCTGGAGGGCAGAACCTCTTGGATTTTCTCGAGTTGTGTCAGGTGCACTGGACTTACGACGGGGACCTCAGGGACGCGCCCTGGTGGCATCGGTAAAGGAATTTCCTTGCGAGTTACTCGGGGGCGTCTCGGGATTCCTCTCCCGTCGATGCGGGGGCCTAAGACCTTGTGTGGAGTCGGTGCCAGGACCTGAGGATTCCTCTCCAGTGCTGGACATGGATCTTTGGGTACTTCTGGAATCTCCCCAGGGAAGTCAATCCTCGTCTCGAGTTGGGTCATGCACGTGCCCTTTCCTCCCGAGCTGTAGCAGCAATGTCACGCTTCCCTTCGCGTGGAACAAGGGATCTGGGGCATTCCCTCGAGGCTTTCCCAAAGGCTTTCCCCCTGAGGCTTTCCCACAGGGCTGTCCCACGTGCCACCGTGTTGTGAGTCGATCCTCGGCTTGAAAGTCGAGGCAGTGCAGGGAAAACTGGTTTCCCTGGAATGGACTGAGGCATCTGGGGGACTCTGGGAATGGTGGCACGATCCTGGAGTTCCTCTCGCCTTTCCTGTGGAGAGCGCCTCCACTTGAGATGCGATGGGAACGCCGAGAATTCTTTCCCGACAACGCGGGGAAAGGATCCGTCCTCTCGAGCTAGGAGCGGAAACGGGGGCTCCTCTGGATGTGGGCGGGGACTCTCGTGCTTCCTCTCTAGTGGAGTCGGGTATGTCGTGGAACTTCTTGAGTTGCAGCATGGGTGTGAAGGACCCTTTGGAAGTTCCAGGAGTTTAGGTGTGATTAGCCTCGAGACGCCTCAGGGGAAATGGGCCTCATCTCGCCTGGAGGGAGAATCTCCTGGATTTTCTCGAGTTGCCGGCAGGTCCTCTCGACTTACGTCGGGGACCTCAGGGACCCTCTCTGGTGGCCTCAGGAAAGGCCAGTCCCCATGCGAGTTTCTCGGTGGCCTCTCGGGGGCCTCTCGGGTTTCCTCTCCTGTCGATGCTGGGGCCTAAGACCTTGTGTGGAGTCAGTGCCGGAACCTGAGGATTCCTCTCCTGTGCTGACATGGATCTTTGGCGGTACGTCTGGAGTCTCCCCAGGGGAGTCAGTCCTCGTCTCGAGGTGGGGGCATGCACATGCGCTTTCCTCCCAGCTTTAGCAGCAGTGTCACGCTTCCCTTCGAGTGGATCAAGGGATCTGTGGCTTTCCCTCGAGGCTTTCCCACGAGGCTTTCCCACGACGCTTTCCCACAGGGCTGTCCCACGTGCCACCGTGGTGTGAGTTGATCCTCGGCTTGAAAGTCGAGGCAGTGCAGGGAAAACAGGTTTCCCTGGAATGGACTGAGACATCTGGGGGACTCTGGGAATGGTGGCACGACCCTGGAGTTCCTCTCGCCTTTCCTGTGGAGAGCGCCTCCACCTTGTTATGCCGATGGGAACGCCGGGAATTCTTTCCCGACAACGCGGGAAAGGATCCCGTCCTCTCGAGCTAGGAGGCGGAAACGGGGCTCCTCTGGATGTGGGCGGGACTCTCGTGCTTCCTCTCTAGTGGAGTCGGGTATGTCGTGGAACTTCTTGAGTTGCAGCATGGGTGTGAAGGACCCTTTGGAAGTTCCAGAGTTTAGGTGTGATTAGCCTGGAGACGCCTCAGCGGAAATGGGCCTCATCTCGAATGGAGGGGAGAACCTCCTGGATTTTCTCGAGTTGCGGCAGGTGCTCTCGACTTACGTCGGGGACCTCAGGGACCCTCTCTGGTGGCCTCAGGAAAGGCCAGTCCCCATGCGAGTTACTCGGTGGCCTCTCGGGGGCCTCTCGGGTTTCCTCTCCCGTCGATGCTGGGGCCTAAGACCTTGTGTGGAGTCAGTGCCGGAACCTGAGGAATCCTCTCCAGTGCTGACATGGATCTTGGGGTACGTCTGGAGTCTCCCCAGGGGAGTCAGTCCTCGTCTCGAGTGGGGCATGCACATGCGCTTTCCTCCCCAGCTGTAGCAGCAGTGTCACGCTTCCCTTCGAGTGGATCAAGGGATCTGTGGCTTTCCCTCGAGGCTTTCCCACGAGGTTTTCCCACAGAGGCTTTCCCAACAGGGCTGTCCCACGTGCCACCGTGGTGTGAGTCGATCCTCGGCTTGAAAGTTGAGGCAGTGCAGGGAATACAGTTTTCCCTGGAATGGACTGAGATATCTGGGCGACTCTGGGAATGGTGGCACGACCCTGGAGTTCCTCTCGTCCTTTCCTGTGGAGAGCGCCTCCTCTTGAGATGCGACGGGAACGCCGGGAATTCTTTCCCGACCACGCAGAAAAGGATCCCACCTCTCGAGCTAGGAGGCGGAAACGGGGCTCCTTCTGGATGTGGGCGGGACTCTCGTGCTTCCTTCTCGAGTGGAGTCGGGAATGTTGTGGAACTTCTTGAGTTCCAGCAAGGGGTGTGAAGGACCCTTTGGAAGTTTCCAGAGTTTAGGTGTGATTAGCCTCGAGACGCCTCAGCCGGAAATGGGCCTCATCTCGCCTGGAGGGGAGAACCTCCTGGATTTTCTCGAGTTAAGGCAGGTGCTCTCGACTTACGACGGGGACCTCAGGGACCCGCTCTGGTGGCCTCAGGAAAGGCCAGTCCCCTTGCGAGTTGCTCGGGGGCCTCTCGGGGATCTCTCGGGATTCCTCTCCAGTCGATATCGGGGCCTAAGACCTTGTGTGGAGTCGGTGCCAGACCTGAGGTTTCCTCTCCAGTTCTGACATGGATCTTGGGGTACTTCTGGAGTCTCCCCAGCGGAGTCAGTCCTTCGTCTCCGAGTGGGGGCATGCACGTGCGATTTCCTCCCGAGCTGTAGCCGCAGTGTCACCCTTTCCTTCACGTGGAACAAGGGATCTGTGGCATTCCCTCGAGGCTTTCCCACGAGGCTTCCCACGAGGCTTTCCCACAGGGCTGTCCCACGTGCCACCGTGGTGTGAGTCTATCCTCGGCTTGAAAGTCAAAACAGTGCAGAGAAAACAGGTTTCCCTGGAATGGACTGAGACATTCTGGGGACTCTGGGAATGGTGGCATGACCCCGGAGTTCCTCTCGCCTTTCCTGTGGAGAGCGCCTCCTCTTGAGTTGCGACAGGAACGCC
Source organism: Capra hircus (assembly GCF_001704415.2). NCBI lineage: Eukaryota > Metazoa > Chordata > Mammalia > Artiodactyla > Bovidae > Capra > Capra hircus. The sequence goes on from NW_017202933.1 coordinate 4,325, forward strand.
GGGAATTCTTTCTCGAGCACGCAGGGAAAGGATCCCTCCTCTCAGAGCTAGGAGGTGGAAACGGGGCTCCTCTGGATGTGGTCGGGACTCTCGTGCTTCCTCTCGAGTGGAGACGGGTATGTCAGGGAACTTCTTGAGTTGCAGCAAAGGTGTGAAGGATCCTTTGGAAGTTCCAGAGGTCAGGTGTGATTAGCCTCAGGACGCCTCAGCGGAAATGGGCCTCATCTCGCCTGGAGGGCAGAACCTCTTGGATTTTCTCGAGTTGTGTCAGGTGCACTGGGACTTACGACGGGGACCTCAGGACGCGCCCTGGTGGCATCGGTAAAGGAAATTTCCTTGCGAGTTACTCGGGGGCGTCTCGGGATTCCTCTCCCGTCGATGCCGGGGCCTAAGACCTTGTGTGGAGTCGGTGCCAGGACCTGAGGATTCCTCTCCAGTGCTGACATGGATCTTTGGGTACTTCTGGAATCTCCCAGGGAAGTCAATCCTCGTCTCGAGTTGGGTCATGCACGTGCCCTTTCCTCCCGAGCTGTAGCAGCAATGTCACGCTTCCCTTCGCGTGGAACAAGGGATCTGGGGCATTCCCTCGAGGCTTTCCCAAAAGGCTTTCCCCCTGAGGCTTTCCCACAGGGCTGTCCCACGTGCCACCGTGTTTGTGAGTCGATCCTCGGCTTGAAAGTCGAGGCAGTGCAGGGAAAACTGGTTTCCCTGGAATGGACTGAGGCATCTGGGGGACTCTGGGAATGGTGGCACATCCCTGGAGTTCCTCTCGCCTTTCCTGTGGAGAGCGCCTCCACTTGAGATGCGATGGGAACGCCGAGAATTCTTTCCCGACAACGCGGGGAAAGGATCCGTCCTCTCGAGCTAGGAGGCGGAAACGGGGCTCCTCTGGATGTGGGCGGGACTCTCGTGCTTCCTCTCTAGTGGAGTCGGGTATGTCGTGGAACTTCTTGAGTTGCAGCATGGGTGTGAAGGACCCTTTGGAAGTTCCAGAGTTTTAGGGTGATTAGCCTCGAGACGCCTCAGGGGAAATGGGCCTCATCTCGCCTGGAGGGGAGAATCTCCTGGATTTTCTCGAGTTGCGGCAGGTCCTCTCGACTTACGTCGGGGACCTCAGGGACCCTCTCTGGTGGCCTCAGGAAAGGCCAGTCCCCATGCGAGTTTCTCGGTGGCCTCTCGGGGGCCTCTCGGGTTTCCTCTCCTGTCGATGCTGGGGCCTAAGACCTTGTGTGGAGTCAGTGCCGGAACCTGAGGATTCCTCTCCTGTGCTGACATGGATCTTGGGGTACGTCTGGAGTCTCCCCAGGGGAGTCAGTCCTCGTCTCGGTGGGGGCATGCACATGCGCTTTCCTCCCCAGCTTTAGCAGCAGTGTCACGCTTCCCTTCGAGTGGATCAAGGGATCTGTGGCTTTCCCTCGAGGCTTTCCCACGAGGCTTTCCCACGACGCTTTCCCACAGGGCTGTCCCACGTGCCACCGTGGTGTGAGTTGATCCTCGGCTTGAAAGTCGAGGCAGTGCAGGGAAAACAGGTTTCCCTGGAATGGACTGAGACATCTGGGGGACTCTGGGAATGTGGCACGACCCTGGAGTTCCTCTCGCCTTTCCTGTGGAGAGCGCCTCCACTTGTTATGCGATGGGAACGCCGGGAATTCTTTCCCGACAACGCGGGGAAAGGATCCGTCCTCTCGAGCTAGGAGGCGGAAACGGGGCTCCTCTGGATGTGGGCGGGACTCTCGTGCTTCCTCTCTAGTGGAGTCGGGTATGTCGTGGAACTTCTTGAGTTGCAGCATGGGTGTGAAGGACCCTTTGGAAGTTCCAGAGTTTAGGTGTGATTAGCCTGGAGACGCCTCAGCGGAAATGGGCCTCATCTCGAATGGAGGGGAGA
>NW_017202934.1:0-6209 GCF_001704415.2 Capra hircus
GTGGACAGCCCTGTGAGAAGCTCCTGGGCAGCCTCGAGGGAAACCACAGATCCCTTGATCCACGCGAAGGGAAGCGTGACACTGTGCTACAGCTCGAGAGGAAATCGCACGTGCATGCCCCAATTCGAGACGAGGACTGACTCCCTGGGGAGACTCCAGAAGTACCCAAAACCATGTCAGCACTGGAGAGGAATCCTCAAGTTCTGGCACCGACTCCACACAAGGTCCTAGGTCCGGCATCGACGGAGAGGAATACCGAGAGGCACCCGAACAACTCGCATGGGGACTGGCCTCCTGAGGTCCACCAGAGCGGGTCCCTGAGGTCCCTGTTGTAAGTCGAGAGCACCTGCCGCAGCTCGAGAAAATCCAGGAGGTTCTCCCCTCCAGGCGAGATGAGGCCCATTTCGCTGAAGCATCTCGAGGCTAATCACACCTAAACCTCTGGAAACTTCCAAAGGGTCCTTCACACCCTTGCTGCAACTCAAGAAGTTCCCCGACATACCCGTCTCCGACTCGAGAGGAAGCACGAGAGTCCCGCCCACATCCAGAAGAGCCCCGTTTCCGCCTCCTAGCTCGAGAGGAGGGTTCCTTTCCCTGCGTGTTCGGGAAAGAATTCCTGCCTTCCCATCGCAGCTCAAGAGGGGGCGCTCTCTACAGGAAAGGCGAGAGGAACTCCAGGGTCGTCCACCTACCCAGAGTCCCCCAGATGTCTCAGTCCACTCCAGGGAAACGTGTTTTTCCTTGCACTGCCTCGACTTTTCAAGCCAGGATCGACTCACACCACGGTGGCACGTTGGACAGCCCTTTTGGAAAGCCTCGGGGGAAGCTCGTGGGAAACTCCAGGGAAAGCCTCAGATTCCTTCATCCACGCGAAGGGAAGCGTGACACTACGCTACAGCTCGGGAGGAAAGCGCACGTGCATGCCTACTCGAGACGAGGAATGACTCCCTTAAGGAGACTCCAAAAGTACCCAGGAACCATGTCAGCACTGAGAGTGGAATCCTCCGGTTCTGGCACCGACTCTACAGAAGGTCTTAGGCCCGGCTTCGACGGGGCGAGGAATCCCGAGAGGCCCCATGCAACTCGCATGGGGACGGGCCTTTCCTGAGGCCACCAGAGCGGGTCCCAGAGGTCCCCGTCGTAAGTCGAGAGCACCTGCCGCAACTCGAGAAAATCCAGGGTTCTCCCTTCCAGGCGAGATGAGGCCCATTTCCGGTGAGGCGTCTCGAGGCTAATCACACCTAACCTCTGGAATTTACCAAAGGGTCCTTCACACCCTTGCTGCAACTCAAGAAGTTCCCGACATACCCGTCTCCACTCGAGAGGAAGCACGAGAGTCTGGCTCACATCCAGAGGGCCCCGTTTCCGCCTCCTAGCTCGAGAGGAGGGATCCTTTCCCTTCGTGTTCGGGAAGAATTCCCGGCGTTTCCGTCGCATCTCAGAAGAGGCGCTCTCCACAGGAAAGGCGAGAGGAACTCCAGGGTCGTGCACCATTCCCAGAGTCCTCAGATGTCTCAGTCCATTCCGGGAAACCTTTTTTCCTGCACTGCCTCGACTTTCAAGCCGAGGATCGACTTCACCACGGTGGCACGTGGGACAGCCTTGTGGGAAGACTCGAGGTAAAGCCTCCTGGAAAGCCTCGAGGGTAAGCCACAGATCCCTTGATCCACGCAAAGGGAAGCCTGACACTGCTGCTACAGCTGGGGAGGAAAGCGCACGTGCATGCCCCCACTCGAGACGAGGACTGACTCCCAGGGGAGACTCAGGACGTACCCAAGATCCATGTCAGGACTGGAGAGGAATCCTCAGGTTCGGCACGAGTCCACACAAGGTCTTAGGCCCCGGCATCGACAGGAGAGGAATCCCGAGAGGCCCCGAGCAACTCGCATGGGGACTGGCCTTTCCTGAGGCCACCAGAGCATGTCCCTTAGGTCCCCGTTGTAAGTAGAGAGAAACTGCCGCAACTCGAGAAAATCCAGAAGGTTCTCCCTCCAGGCGAGATGAGGCCCATTTCCAATGAGGCCTCTCGAGGCTCATCACACCTAACGTCTGGAACTTCCAAAGGGTACATCACCCACTTGTTGCAACTCAAGAAGTTCCCCGACATAACCGTCTCACTTGAGAGAAGCTCGAGACTCCCGCCGACATCCAGAGGAGCCCCGTTTCCGCCTCCTAGCTCGAGAGGAGGGATCCTTTCCCTGCGTGTCGGAAAGAATTCCCGGCGTTTCCGTCGCATCTCAAGAGGAGGCGCTCTCCACAGGAAAGGCGAGAGAATTCCAGGGCTCGAGCCACCATACCCAGAGTCCCCCAGATGTCTCAGTCCATTCCAGGGAAACCAGTTTTCCCTGCACTGCCTCGACTTTCAAGCCGAGGATCGACTCACACCACGGTGGCACGTGGGACAGCCCTGTGGGAAAGCCTCGTGGGAAAGCCTCCTGCAAAACCTCGATGAAAGCCACAGATTTCTTCATCCACGCGAAGGGAAGCATGACACTGCTGCTACAGCTCGGGAGGAAAGTGCACGTGCATGACCTAAGTCGAGACGAGGACTGAATCCCCGGTGGAGACTCCAGAAGTACCCCAAGATCCATGTCAGCACTGGAGAGGAATCTTCAGGTTCCGGCACTGTCTCCACACAACGTCTTAGGCCCGGCATCGACGGAGAGGAATCCTGAGAGGCCCCGAGCAACTCGCATGGGGCTGGCCTTTCCTGAGGCCACCAGAGCGGGTCCCTGAGGTCCTCGTCTTAAGTCGAGAGCACCTGTTGCAACTCGAGAAAAATCCAGGAGGTTCTCCCCTCCAGGCGAGATGAAGCCATTTCCGCGGAGGCGTCTCGAGGCTAATCACCTGGCCTCTGGAATTTCCAAAGGGTCCTTCACACCCTTGCTGCAACTCAAGAAGTTTCCCGACGTACCCGTCTCCACTCGAGAGGAAGCACGAGAGTCCTGCCCACATCCAGAGAAGCCCCGTTTCCGCCTCAAGCTCGAGAGTGGAATCCTTTCCTGCGTTGTCGGGAAAGAATTCCCGGTGTTCCGGTCGCATCTCAAGAGGAGCGCTCTCCACAGGAAACACGAGGGGGATCTCCAGGGTCGTGACACCATTCCAGAGTGCCACAGATTTCTCAGTCTATTCCAGGGAAACCTATTTTCCCTGCATTGCCTCGACTTTCAAGCCGAGGATCCACTCACACCACGGTGGCACGTGGGACAGCCTGTGGGAAAGCCTCGTGGGAAAGCTCCGAGGAAAAGCCACAGATCCCTTAGATCCACGCAAGGGAAGTATGACATGCTGCTACAGCTCGGAGGAAAGCGCACGTGCATGCCCCCACTCGAGACGAGGACTGACTCCCCTGGGGAGACTCCAGAAGTACCCAAGACCATGTCAGCACTGGAGAGGAATCCTCAGGTTCCGGCACGACTCCACACAAGATCTTAGGCCCGGCATCGATGGGAGAGGAATTCCGAGAGGCCCCCGAGCAACTCGCATGGGGACTGGCCTTTCCTGAGGCCACCAGAGCGGGTCCCTGAGGTCCTCATCTAAGTCGAGAGCACCTGCCGCAACTCGAGAAAATCCAGGAGGTTCTCCCCTCCAGGCGAGATGAGGCCCATTTCCGCGGAGGCGTCTCGAGGCAAATCACACCTAACCTCTGGAACTTCCAAAGGGTCCTTCACACCCTTGCTGCAACTCAAGAAGTTCCCCGACATACCCGTCTCCACTCGAGAGGAAGCACGAGAGTCCCGCCACATCCAGAGGGCCCCCTTTCCGCTTCCTAGCTCAGAGGAGGGATCCTTTCCCTGCGTGGTCGGGAAAGAATTCCCAGCATTCCCGTCGCATCTCAAGAGGAGGCGCTCTCCACAGGAAAGGCGAGAGGAACTCCAGGGTCCTGCCACCATTCCCAGAGTCCCCCAGATGTCTCAGTCCATTCCAGGGGAAAACTGTTTTCCCTGCACTGCCTCGACTTTCAAGCCGAGGATCGACTCTCACCACTGTGGCACGTGGGACATCCCTGTGGGAAAGCCCGTGGGAAAGCCTCGAGGGAAAGCCACAGATCCCTTGATCCACGCGAAGGAAGCGCGACACTGCTGCTACAGCTCGGGAGGAAAGCGCACGTGCATGCCTCCCCTCAAGACGAGGACTGACTCCCCTGGGGGAGACTCCAGAAGTACCCCAAGATCCATGTCAGCACTGGAGAGAAATCCTCAGGTTCCGGAACCGACTCCACACAAGGCCTTGGCCACAGCATCGACGGGAGAGGAATCCCGAGAGGCCACCGAGCAACTCGCATGGGTCTGGCCTTTCCTGAGGCCACCAGAGCGGGTCCCTGAGTTCCCCGTCCTAAGTCGAGAGCACATGCTTCAACTCGAGATAATACAGGAGGTTCTCCCCTCCAGGCGAGATGAGGCCCATTTCCGCTGAGGCGTCTCGAGTCTAAACACCTAACCTCTGGAACTTTCAAAGGGTCCTTCACACCCTTGCTGCAACTCAAGAAGTTCCCCGACATACCCGTCTCCACTCGAGAGGAAGCACGAGAGTCCCGCCCACATCCAGAGGAGCCCCGTTTCCGCCTCCTAGCTCGAGAGGAGGGATCCTTTCCCCTACGTGGTCGGGAAAGAATTCCCGGCGTTCCTGTCACATCTCAAGAGGGTCGGTCTTCCACCGAGAGGGGAGAGGAACTCCAGGATCGTGCCACCATTCCCAGAGTCCCCCAGATGTCTCAGTCCATTCCAGGGAAACCTGTTTTCCCCTGCACTGCCTCCACCTTCAAGCCGAGGATCGACTCACACCACGGTGGCACGTGGGACAGCCCTGTGGGAAAGCCTCGTGGGAAAGCCTCGAGGGAAAGCCACAGATCCCTTGATCCACGCGAAGGGAATCGTGACTCTGCTGCTACAGCTCGAGAGGAAACCGCACGTTCATGCCCCCACTCGAGACGAGGACTGACTCCCCTGGGGAGACTCCAGAAGTACCCCAAGATCCATGTCAGCACTGGAGAGGAATCCTCAGGTTCCGGCACCTGCTGGGAGCCAGTGTGAGGAATCCTGCCCATGACAAGGTCATGAGGAAGGAAGCTGACATATGCAAGGCGTGCTCAGACTTCAGGACCCCTCTGGAAATTCCTAAGCACGTACCCCAACTAAAATCTGCCGGCTTTTGTGCTCTGTTTTCCACTCTTCTGACATTTTCTGGAAAATTCAATTCAGGGCTTTAGTCTTCTGCATTTGAAAGAGTGTTTCAATTCAAAAACCCCTCCGATGGCTTTCTAGCCTGCCTGCAGGACTCGTACAGCTGCGCATGTGATTGTTTGAGGCTCCTGACCGCAGGACACAGGAAGCTTAAAACATCCTAGGAATGTAGGAGCTTCCGAGGAGTCAAAATCTTTAGAATAGGACTGATTAATGGTTTCATTTTTTGGGTCAATGCTTGCTGCCAAATTTTCATATCCTTTATTTTTAGATATAGTTGGTATATAGAAAAACAAGTAGTAGACCTGGTATTAGCAACATTAGATCTTTGAGTTAAGTACCTTCTTTGTTATATCCCACTCCACTTTGTTCTATAGAGATGTAACTTTAATGCTTTAAAGGAGATGCAGATTAAAAAAAAACACTTCAGGGGAACAAAATTAACATTCATTAAGGAAGAGAGCCAAAAAGTGTTAACAAGCCTCTTGCAAAAGATAATGTAAATCACCTGAGACCTTTTGTATACAAAAAATGATATACGGAAAGAATCTGGGTTGTGAACGCTACATAATTTTGTGTTCCCATTGATCTCCGTGTTTTATCAAAGTATAAAAGGCCTCTGAACAATAAAGGATGGGGCCAGTTTCTCGAACTAGTCTCTCGGCCTGGTTCTTGGGACTCTGGCTCCCCCATGTCTCTCTCTCTCTCTTCTTCTCTCCCCTTCCCTCTCTCTGCTGTTTACTTTAACTTCAGGCTGAATCTCCATCTGGCGGGAGGCTCGCCAGGTCTACTTACTTGCCCCGGCTGTTAAGACCCGCACGAAAGGGAGCTTAAGGCGAGGCACCTTAGATATTCAAGCGGGCGCCGGTGGCCCAACGTAGATGGTGCAAATTCCTTGTCTGGAATTTTATTGGCCTTCCGCGTAAACCAAGCTATTCAGCCTCTTCTCCACTTAATCTTCTTACTACACTATAGTTTCTTAATCTAATCTTACATTAATAAACAAACAAGTCTTTCCACGCCAAC
>NW_017202935.1:0-6208 GCF_001704415.2 Capra hircus
AACCTGAGGATTCCTCTCCAGTGCTTATTTTGGCGGTACTTCCTGAGTCTCCCCAGGGGAGTCAGTCCTTGTCTCGAGGGGGAATGCACGTGCGCTTTCCTCCCGAAGCTGTAGCAGCAGTGTCATGCTTCCCTTCGCGTGGATAAGGGATCTGTGGGTTTCCCACGAGGCTTTCCACAGGCTGTCCCACGTGCCACCGTGGTGTGAGTCGATCCTCGGCTTGAAAGTCGAGTCAGTGCAGGGAAAACAGGTTTCCCTGGAATGGACTGAGACATCTGGGGACACTGGGAATGGTGGCAACGACCCTGGATTTCCTCTCGCCTTTCCTGTGGAAAGCGCCTACTCTTGAGATGCGACGGAAACGCCGGGAATTCTTTCCCGACCACGCAGGGGAAGGATCCCTCCTCTCTAGCTAGGAGGCGGAAACGGGGCTCCTCTGGATGAGGGCGGGACTCTCGTGCTTCCTCTCGTGTGAGACGGGTATGTCGGGAACTTCTTGAGTTGCAGCAAGGGTGTGGAGACCCTTTGGAAGTTCCAGAAATAGGTGTGATTAGCCTCGAGACACCTCAGCGGAAATGGGCCTCATCTCGCCTGGAGGGGAGAACCTCCTGGATTTCTCGAGTTGTGACAGGTGCTCTCGACTTACGACGGGGACCTCAGGGACCCGCTCTGGTGGCCTCAGGAAAGCCAGTCCCCATGCGAGTTGCTCGGGGGCCTCTCGGATTCCTCGCCCGTCGATGCGCGGGCCTATGACCTTGTGTGGAGTCGCTGCCGGAATCTGAGGATTCCTCTCCAGTGCTGACATGAATCTTGAGGTACTTCTGGAATCTCCCCAGGGAAGTCAGTCCTCGTCTCGAGTGGGGCATGCATGTGCTCTTTCCTACCGAGCTGTAGCACTGTGTCACGATTCCCCTCGCATGAATCATGGGATCTGTGGCTTTCACTCGAGGCTTTCCCCTAGAGGCTTTCCCAAGGCTTTCCCACCGGGCTGTCCCACGTGCCACCGTGGTGTGAGTCGATCCTCGCTTGAAGTTGAGGCAGTGCAGGGAAAACAGGTTTCCCTGGAATGGACTGAGACATCTGGGGACTCTGGGAATGGTGGCACGACCCTGGAGTTCCTCTCGCCTTTCCTGTGGAGAGCGCCTCCTCTTGAGATGCAACGGGAACGCGGGAATTCTTTCCGACCACGCAGGAAAGGATCCTCCGGAGCAAGAGGTGAAACGGGGCTCCTCTGGATGTGGGCGGGACTCTCGTGCTTCTCTAGTGAGACGGGTATGTCGGCGAACTTTGAGTTGCAGCAAGCGTGTGAAGTACCTTTGAAGTTCCAGAGTTTAGGTGTGATTAGCCTCAAGACGCCTCAGCGGAAATGGGCCTCATCTTGCCTGGAGGGGAGAACCTCCTGGATTTTCTCGAGTTGCGGCAGGTGCTCTCGACTTACGACGGGACCTCAGGGACCCGCTCTGGTGGCCTCAGGAAAGACCAGTCCCATGCGAGTTGCTCGGGGGCCTCTCGGGATTCCCTCCCGTAGATGCCGGGCCTAAGACTCTTGTGGAGCCGTGCTGGAACCTGAGGATTCCTCTCCAGTGCTGACATGGATCTTGGGGTACTTCTGGAGCCTCCCCAGGGGAGTCAGACCTCGTCTCGAGTGGGGGTATGCACGTGCGCTTTCCTTCCGAGCTGTAGCAGCAGTGTCGCGCTTCCCTTCGCGTGTATCAAGGGATCTTGGCATTCCCTCAACGCTTTTCCCTCGAGGCTTTCCCACGAGGCTTTCTCACGAGGCTTTCCCACAGAGCTGTCCCACGTGCCACCGTGGTGTGAGTCGATCCTCGGCTGAAAATCGAGGCAGTGCAGGGAAAACAGGTTTCCCTGAATGGACTGAGACATCTGGGGGACTCTGGAAATGTAGCACGACCCTGGAGTTCCTCTCGCCTTTCCTGTGGAGAGCGCCTCCTTGAGATGCGACGGGACCGCCGGGAATTCTTTCCCGACCACGCAGGGAAAGGATCCCTCCTCTCGATCTAGAAGGCGGAAACGGGGCTCCTGTCGATGTGGGCGGGACTCCCGTGCTTCCTCTCGAGTGGAGACGGGTATGTCGGGGAACTTCTTGAGTTGCAGCAAGGGTGTGAAGGACCCTTTGGAAGTTCCAGAAGTTAGGTGTGATTAGCCTCGAGACGCCTCAGCGGAAATGGGCCTCATCTCGCCTGGAGGGGAGAACCTCCTGGATATTCTCGAGTTGCAGCAGGTGTCTCGACTTACGACGGGGACCTCAGGGACCCGCTCTGGTGGCCTCAGGAAAGGCCAGTCCGCATGCGAGTTGCTCGGGGGCCTCTCGGATTCCTCTCCCGTCGATGCCGGGGCCTAAGACTGCCGGGAGCCAGTGTGAGGAAGCCCGCCCGTGACAAGGCTATGAGGAAGGAAGCTGACATACGCAAGGCGTGCTCAGACTTCAGGGACCCCTCTGGAAATTTTAAGCATGTACCCCAACAAAAATCTGCCGGTTTTTTCGCTCTGCTTTTTCACTCTTCTGACCTTTTCTGGAAAAAGTCAATTCAGGGCGTTAGTCTTCTGCATTTGAAAGAGTGTTTCAATCCAAAAACCCTCTGATGGCTTTCTAGCCTGCCTGTAGGACTCGTACAGCTGCGCTTGTGATTGTTTGAGGCCTCCTGACCGCAGGAGGCACAGGAAGCTTAAAACATCCTAGGAATGCAGGAGCTTCCGAGGAGTCAAAAGCTTTAGAATAGGACTGATTAAAAGTTTCATTTTTTGGGTCAATGCTTGCTGCCAAATTTTCATATCCTTTATTTTTAGATATAGTTGGTATATAGAAAAACAAGTAGTAGACCTGGTATTAGCAACATTAGATCTTTGAGTTAAGTACCTTCTTTGTTATAACCCACTGCACCTTTGTTCTATAGAGATGTAACTTTAATGCTTTAAGGAGATGCAGTTTAAGAAAAACACTTCTGGGGAAACAAAATTAACATTCATTAAGGAAGAGAGCCAAAAAGTGTTAACAGCCTCTTGGCCAGAAGATAATGTAAATCACCTGAGACCTTTTGTATACAAAATGATATACAGAAAGAATCTGGGTTGCGAACACTACATAATTTTGTGTTATCCATTGATCTCCATGTTTTATCAAAAGTAAAAAGGCCTTCTGAACAATAAAGGAGGAGGCTAGGGGCCGGGGCCAGTTTATCGGACCAGCTTCTCGAACTAGTCTCTCAGCCTGGTTTCTTGGGACTCTGGCTCCCCCCGTGTCTTTCTCTCTCTTTCTTCTTCTCTACCTTTCCTTCTCTCTGCTCTTTACTTTAACTTCAGGCTGAATCTCCACCTGGAGTGCGGAGGCTCGCCAGGTCTACTTACTTGCCCTGGCTGTTAAGACCCGCACGAAAGGGAGCTTAAGGCGAGGCACCCTTAGATATTCAAGCGGGCGCCGGTGGCCCAACGTAGGTGGTGCAAATTCCTTGTCTGGAATTTTATTGGCCGTCCGGATAAACCAAGCTATTCAGCCCTCTTACTCCACTTCATCTTCTTACTACACTATAGTTTCCTAATCTAATCTTACATTAATAAATAACCAAGTCTTTCCACGCCAAAGTCGTCCACGCTTCGAATTCCCTGGATCCACGGGGCTGGACCCCGGCATAAGACCTTGAGTGGAGTCGGTGCCGGAACCTGAGGATTCCTCTCCAGTGCTGACATGGATGTTGGGGTACTTCCTGAGTCTCCCCAGGGGAGTCAGTCCTCGTGTCGAGGCGGGGCATGCACGTGCGCTTTCCTCCCGAGCTGTAGCAGCAGTGTCACGCTTCCCTTCGCGTGGATCAAGGATCTGTGGCTTTCCCACGAGGCTTTCCCACGAGGTTTTCCCACAGGGATGTCCCACGTGCCACCGTGGTGTGAGTCGATCCTCGGCTTGAAAGTCGAGGCAGTGCAGGGAAAACAGGTTTCCCTGGAATGGACTGAGACATCTGGGGGACTCTGGGAATGGTGGCACGACCCTGGAGTTCCTCTCGCCTTTCCTGTGGAGAGTGCCTCCTCTTGAGATGCGATGTGACGCTGGGAATTCTTTCCCGACCACGCAGGAAAGGATCTCCCCTCTCGAGCTAGGAGGCGGAAACGGGGCTCCTCTGGATGTGGGCGGACTCTCGTGCTTCCTCTCGAGTGGAGACGGGTATGTCAGGGAACTTCTTGAGTTGCAGCAAGGGTGTGAAGGACCCTTTGGAGATTCCAGAGGTCAGGTGTGATTAGCCACGAGACGCTTCAGGGAAATGGGCCTCATGTCTCCTGGAGGGAGAACCTCTTGGATTTTCTCGAGTTGCGGCAGGTGCTCTCGACTTACGACGGGGACCTCAGGGACCCGCTCTGGTGGCCTCAGGAAAGCCAAGTCCCCATGCGAGTTGCTCGGGGGCCTCTCGGGATTCCTCGCCCGTCGATGCCGGGGCCTAAGACCTTGAGTGAAGTCGCTGCTGGAACCTGAGGATTCCTCTCCAGTGCTGACATGTGTCTTGAGGTACTTCTGGAGTCTCCCCAGGGAAGTCAGTCCTCGTCTCGAGTGGGGGCATGCATGTGCGCTTTCCTACCGAGCTGTAGCCACAGTGTCACGATTCCCTTCGCGTGGATCATGGGTTCTGTGGCTTTCACTAGAGGCTTTCCCACGAGGCTTTCCTCGAGGTTTCCCACCGGGCTGTCCACACGTGCCACCGTGGTGTGAGTCGATCCTCGGCTTGAAAGTTGAGGCAGTGCAGGGAAAACAGGTTTCCCTGGAATGGACTGAGACATCTGGGGACTCTGGGAATGGTGGCACGACCCCTGGAGTTCCTCTCCCTTTCCTGTGGAGAGCGCCTCTCTTGAGATGCGACGGGAACCCCGGGAATTCTTTCCCGACCACGCAGGGAAAGGATCCCTCCGGAGCAAGAGCGAAACGGGCTCTTCTGGATGTGGGCAGGACTCTCGTGCTTCCTCTCCAGTGGAGACGGGTATGTCGGCGAAACTTCTTGAGTTTGCAGCAAGCGTGTGAAGTACCCTTTGGAAGTTCCAGAGTTTAGGTGTGATTAGCCTCAGACGCCTCAGCGAAAATGGGCCTCATCTCGCCTGGAGGAGAACCTCCTGGATTTTCTCGAGTTGCAGCAGGTGCTCTCGACTTACGACGGGGACCTCAGGGACCCGCTCTGGTGGCCTCAGGAAAGATCAGTCCCCATGGAGTTGCTCGGGGGCCTCTCAGGATTCCTCTCCCGTAGATGCCGGGGCCTAAGATCTTGTGTGGAGCCGGTGCCGGAACCTGAGGATTCCTCTCCAGTGCTGAATGGATCTTGGGGTACTTCTGGAGCCTCCCCAGGGGAGTCAGTCCTCGTGTCGAGGCGGGGCATGCACGTGCGCTTTCCTCCCGAGCTGTAGCAGCAGTGTCACGCTTCCCTTCGCGTGGATCAAGGGATCTGTGGCTTTCCACGAGGCTTTCCCACGAGGCTTTCCCACAGGGATGTCCCACGTGCCACCGTGGTGTGAGTCGATCCTCGCTTGAAAGTCGAGGCAGTGCAGGGAAAACAGGTTTCCCTGAATGGACTGAGACATCTGGGGGACTCTGGGAATGGTGGCACGACCCTGGAGTTCCTCTCGCCTTTCCTGTGGAGAGTGCCTCCTCTTGAGATGCGATGTGAACGCTGGGAATTCTTTCCCGACCACGCAGGGAAAGGATCTCCCCTCTCGAGCTAGGAGGCGGAAACGGGGCTCTCTGGATGTGGCGGGACTCTCGTGCTTCCTCTCGAGTGGAGACGGGTATGTCAGGGAACTTCTTGAGTTGCAGCAAGGGTGTGAAGGACCCTTTGGAATTCCAGAGGTCAGGTGTGATTAGCCACGAGACGCTTCAGGGGAAATGGGCCTCATGTCTCCTGGAGGGGAGAACCTCTTGGATTTTCTCGAGTTGCGGGCAGGTGCTCTCGACTTACGACGGGGACCTCAGGGACCCGCTCTGGGTTGGCCTCAGGAAAGCCAAGTCCCCATGCGAGTTGCTCGGGGCCTCTCGGATTTCCTCGCCCGTCGATGCCGGGGCCTAAGACCTTGAGTGAAGTCGCTGCTGAACCTGAGGATTCCTCTCCAGTGCTGACATGTGTCTTGAGGTACTTCTGGAGTCTCCCCAGGGAAGTCAGTCCTCGTCTCGAGTGGGGGCATGCATGTGCGCTTTCCTACCGAGCTGTAGCCACAGTGTCAC